>NC_053167.1:142507349-142614849 GCF_016835505.1 Polypterus senegalus | reverse complement strand
ATGTAACCATACAGAAGACACGCAAAGCCACCGAGTGTTTAGGCCTGCTGTGAGCCGCCTCCTGCATTCCAGACGGACAGACAGTTAAAGCAGTGAGGGGCCGACTAGACGCTAAACACACTGGACACGCGTTTCACAACCTGTGGGCCCATAGTGGCGTTGCAGGCGGGCCATGACCGACCCCAGATGAAACCCTGCCCTCCTCCACTGCTCCGATGATCTCACACTTACTACAAAGGTTTGTGATGCACCATCTGTTGGAATGGAAAATGCTTAGGTCTCTGTTATATACTATTTGGTATGGAGTTTGTAAAAGCAGTGTTCATGTTTGTAGTGCACCATTTGCTGGAATTAGAAATGCAATGCCTAGGTCTCTGTTATACACCATTTGGTATGGCATTCGCAAAAGCAGTGTTCACGTCTGTGATGCACCCACCATCTGCTGGATTCAGAAAACGCAAAGCATATTACTACTACAAAGGTTTGTGATGCACCATCTGTTGGAATTAGAAATGCAGTGCCTAGGTCTCTGTTATACACCATTTGGTATGGAATCCTTGAAAGCAGTGTTCGTGTTCGTAATGAGCCATCCATTGGAATGACAGACACACAGCAACTGGACAGAAACATACAGTGGTGTGAAAAACTATTTGCCCCCTTCCCGATTTCTTCTTCTTTTGCATGTTTGTCACACAAAATGTTTCTGATCATCAAACACATTTAACCATTAGTCAAATATAACACAAGTAAACACAAAATGCAGTTTTTAAATGATGGTTTTATTATTTAGGAGAAAAAATCCAAACCTACATGGCCCTGTGTGAAAAGTAATTGCCCCTTGTTAAAAATCACCTAACTGTGGTGTATCACACCTGAGTTCAATTTCCTGATTACTGCCACACGTGTTTCAATCAAGAAATCACTTAAATCGGAGCTGCCTGACACAGAGAAGTAGACCAAAAGCACCTCAAAAGCTCGGACATCATGCCAAGATCCAAAGAAATTCAGGAACAAATGAGAACAGAAGTAACTGAGATCTATCAGTCTGGTAAAGGTTATAAAGCCATTTCTAAAGCTTTGGGACTCCAGCAACCACAGTGAGAGCCATTATCCACAAATGGCAAAAACATGGAACAGTGGTGAACCTTCCCAGGAGTGGCTGGCGGCCGACCAAAATTACCCCAAGAGCGCAGAGACGACTCATCCGAGAGGTCACAAAAGACCCCAGGACAACGTCTAAAGAACTGCAGGCCTCACTTGCCTCAATTAAGGTCAGTGTTCACGACTCCACCATAAGAAAGAGACTGGGCAAAACGGCCTGCATGGCAGATTTCCAAGACGCAAACCACTGTTAAGCAAAAGAACATTAGGGCTCGTCTCAATTTTGCTAAGAAACATCTCAATGATTGCCAAGACTTTTGGGAAAATACCTTGTGGACTGATGAGACAAAAGTTGAACTTTTGGAAGGCAAATGTCCGTTACATCTGGCGTAAAAGGAACACAGCATTTCAGAAAAGAACATCATACCAACAGTAAAATATGGTGGTGGTAGTGTGATGGTCTGGGGTTGTTTTGCTGCTTCAGGACCTGGAAGGCTTGCTGTGATAGATGGAACCATGAATTCTACTGTCTACCAAAAATCCTGAAGGAGAATGTCCGGCCATCTGTTCGTCAACTCAAGCTGAAGCGATCTTGGGTGCTGCAACAGGACAATGACCCAAAACACACCAGCAAATCCACCTCTGAATGGCTGAAGAAAAACAAAATGAAGACTTTGGAGTGGCCTAGTCAAAGTCCTGACCTGAATCCAATTGAGATGCTATGGCATGACCTTAAAAAGGCGCTTCATGCTAGAAAACCCTCAAATAAAGCTGAATTACAACAATTCTGCAAAGATGAGTGGGCCAAAATTCCTCCAGAGCGCTGTAAAAGACTCATTGCAAGTTATCGCAAACGCTTGATTGCAGTTATTGCTGCTAAGGGTGGCCCAACCAGTTATTAGGTTCAGGGGCAATTACTTTTCACACAGGGCCATGTAGGTTTGGATTTTTTTTTTCTCCCTAAATAATAAAAGCCATCATTTAAAAACTGCATTTTGTGTTTACTTGTGTTATATTTGACTAATGGTTAAATGTGTTTGATGATCAGAAACATTTTGTGTGACAAACATGCAAAAGAATAAGAAATCAGGAAGGGGGCAAATAGTTTTTCACACCACTGTACATACAAATGAATCCTTTTATTAAGGTGGATGTCTATTTGCTCTTTGACCTTTTATTACATTTTAATTGACCCTTTGGGGACAAATAAAGTATATCAGCAACAAAGCCTCTATTATTCCTTCACTATTTTGTGACGAGACCTTAGACACTCCTCTGAGTCTTCATAAGACTTACAAATCTTCAGCCAATTGCTTCTTCACCTCTGCAATGTGCCCTTACTTACCAAACGTCACTCTGGAAGGGGGTTTCATGGATGATGTGACTTATTTGGCGTTAAGGCCTGTGAATCCTTCACGTTTTGCCATCATGTCAACGTGCCACACTACACAGAGATGAACGGCCGATGTGCTGGTGACGTAGCCTTTGTGAAGGTCTTGTTACGTAGGAGTTAATGAGTGCCACACACACACACACACACACACACACACACACACACACACACACGCGGGTGCTTTTTCGCAGTACAGCCAACTCATTAGTGATTTGTAACGGCATTTACTGTATCTGACATCATTCCTCCTACACGAAAAACTGCAATAAATTGACAAGAATATAAAATGACAAGCTGGTCGAGTTTTCAGGTGACACCATCCGGGTAGAAAAAGGCAGCCGAAGCAGAATCAGCCTCACCATGACGGAGGGACCTGGGCAGCCTACTGGAAAAGGGGGCATCTCTGTGGCAGACGAACTGCAATGCAAATAAATGTGAAATGAAGAAGTTTGATAAGTGAAAGGGGGCCGAATTGGGTGGACCCGAGAGTCACTGGGCCCTGTGAGATTATATAGCGCCCTGACCCATGGAGCTCAAGGGCAGTGAGGTCACCTCCTATTCCCTGATCCCGGTAAGCGGAGTGGACGTGTGGACTCTCCGTTTGTATTCCTGTTCCTCCGGTGGTCTCGAGTTGGGGGTGAGAACCCACAGAATGGCAGCGTGAGTACAACGAGGCAGCAGAGATGAGGCTGCTGGGCAGACACCCCGTGATATGGCGGGCACTTCAGCCATTCAGGAGAGGATCCTCCAGATCAAGGGGAGCTAAATGGGGGTCTGGGCATGGAAATTCAACGTGTGAATGAAAACCCAAAGACAGGAACAAAGACCAGAAATAATAAAATTAAAAAGGGGCAAAAATAAAATAATTTGGTCAGAACACCTAAAGGCAACATGGGGCATCTGGTGGTCTGCTGGGCTCTTCAACAGCACTGAGGTGGCCTCATATCTGCAGCGTCAGGGGAAGTCGACCAACGTACAAAAAAAACAAGAAAAATCAACTCAACAGAAATACATCATAAAATAAAAATACAAAAAGGGAAAGAGCAACATCTTCAAAAACAATTTACGATGGAATAGGCCAAGAATAGGACACTAAAGAAATCAAAAGACGACTAGAAACACACGGCCTGCTGTGCCACACTGCGCGGCTGCTCGACCCATCAGAATCATGTTGAGGGGAACACCGCGGTGACCCCAACAAAAGCTCACTTGTCATATCCGTCAAGCCAAGTCCCGCCGCCCCACCAGACTACTTGGTCGCCTGTCCCACGCGTCCCCGTTTCTCTGTGCGAAGGTATCTGACCCCCAAGAAGCCGCTATCCGCATCCCCTCACTCTCGTTGAAGAGCTCCTTGTAACGCAACAAGCCAGGACCCGCTGGACGGCCTCCCCTCCCAATTTGTAACATTTGCGTTCTTGTCCCCCTCTTTTTAAGTTCTGTTTGACTCAACTGAACTGGTTCAGCTCCTTCAGTCTCTCCTCATGGCTCGGGCCTCGTGGTCCTCAATCTGCCAGGCTGCTCTTCTCTGGACTATTTCTTGTGCTGCTATGTCTTTTTATCGTGATATCGAGCTCAAATCTGCACACGGCACTCCAGGTGAGGCCATACTAGCGGCTTATGGAGGGGACAATGGCTCCTGGTCAAGTTTAGGGACGATTTCAAAATCCTCCTTTTAACATCTAAAGCATTAAATGGCCGAGGTCCGGCTTACATATCTGAACTTACAACGACTTACAAACCTGAGCGCACATTAAGATCTCAAGATGCCAGTCTGCTTAGGATTCCAAGGATTAATAAAACAACAGCAGGGGGTCGAGCTTTTAGTTACAGGACCCCCTAAACTGTGGGCTGGTCTGCCTGCTACTAGAAGAGATGCCCCTTCAGTCTCAGCTTTAAAAGACTCCCCACTTCAGGTTTAGCACACCCTGACTAGAGCTGCTGATTAACTGTACAGAACTACATCTCTGTTGTTGGTCATTAGCACTGAAACAGAAGTCACATCCGTCCCGCTATATACCAACTACAGGGTCACGGGGGGTCTGCTGGAGCCAATCCCAGCCAACACAGGGCGCGAGGCAGGAAACAAACCCCGGGCAGGGCGCCGGCCCACACAAGTGACATGATAGTTAGAATGTGTTACTAACCCTCACCTATTCGGTTTCTCTTCTCGGTACTCAAATGTGCCACTCGGTGCCCACGGCCCACCTGCCAAGTTGTTCTGCCTTCCTAAGGTAAAGTCATCTCTGATGGAGGATCGGGTAGAGGGGTCCTTTCATCTGATCGGCTGTCTCAGCTGTGGAATGGCCAATAGGGGGAGGCAGCTTGAGGGCCGACGTCTCCAGGACTCTGAACAAATCCAAATCATATTATGGGATATCACCTACTGTTAAATTCTGCTCCATACTTGTCATTTTTTTTTTGATTTTTATTCTGTATTGAGGATGACTTGTGTTCTGTTCTGTGTATTGTATTGTACTGTATTGTATGGACCCCCCCTTCTTTTTACCACCCACCCTACCTGGAAAGGGGTCCCACTTTGAATCTCCTTGCCCGAGGTTTCTTCCATTTTTGTTTTTGGGAGTTTTTCCTCGTCTTCTTAGAGAGAGTCGAGGCTGGGGGGCTGTCAAGAGGCAGGGCCTGTTAAAGCCCACTGTGGCACTTCTTGTGTGATTTTGGGCAATACAAAAAATAAATGGTATTGTATTGGAATGTAAGTGTTGCCCTCCTCGCCTCGGACACGTCGACTCGAGCCCGAATATGCCACAGCACCTGGCAGCAGGCCCGGCTTAGTGACTAAGGTGTCACACTATAACTCTGCAGCTCTCGTCACCCGCCCTTCACTTCTACTGTTTGGTGTGTTCACCCCTTCCTTCCTTCCTTTCCAGTAAGCTGTTCAGTGGGCAACTTAATCCTCACCGCATGCTCCACGTGCGCTGAGGTGTTCGTCACTTCGCCCACCTGCTCTCGACACTAAAGCTGCGACGCGTGTGCTCGAGGAGGCAAGCCGTGCAAATCTGGAGGATTCCACCAGGTGGCAGTGTGAGGAATCATCACGGCGAGTAAACGACGAGAACGATGTCGGCGAAGAGCGAGTTCTGAAAACGCAGACCCCGAACGGTCACTCCTGATTTCTCCTTCGACTCGCCGCCCCTCAACGAGGAAAACCAGCAGATTCCAACATGGCGAGCCCGGAGAAGTTGCTTTGCATGGCACTTGTTGGGTTGCTTACCCGTTCGCATTGAAATTTTGTACAGTTTGAACACTGCACACCCACACGAGGGGCGAATTCAGCAGTCAGTGTGGTATTGAGACGGCGGCGCCATCTCTTTGTCCTGCAAGGCCCAACGTAAGCAAAGACTGATGTCATCGGTTTCATTTAAAAAGCCGTAGCAGTCTGGACGTAGCTTGACACGACGGCATCAAATACACAGAAGAGACCCCCTCCAGCTTGCAATGCACCACAAATAACGAAGTGGAATGTTCCGGAACGAAAAAAAAAAACCAAACAAGCAAACCAAAGCAGAAGGCAACATCACGATGGACGTGTCAGCCGTGGTCACAGTCCGAGCATGGAAGCCACAGGAGGGACAGAGAGAGACGTCAACAAGTCACTGGAACAGGTGCCAGTGCAGCACCTCCCTCGGGGGCACACATGTCACATGTGGGGACACCAATCTGATTAGAACGTGGAAACAACTGCACCCTGTCAAAGTCCAGTGACGCGAGGGTCACACAGAAAGCCAACGGCGGGGACTTCACCGGCCCCCTAAGTGACCAGAGAGCCTAAACTGGGCAGGAAACAAAAAGGCCAATCCTGGGGACTTGTTTCTTAATTTATTTTTTTTTTTGCCCCCCCCCTCGGTTTTCAACACTGCGGTTTTTCAGGAATCTAACTGCTGGCACACCAGAAAGGCTACTGAGAGGGACACAAATAGGCCATTGATGTGGCAGCCACTGGAGGAGGGACAACAGGCACAGGCCGCACACGCCAAAGAGGAAACGGATGACACAAGGAAGTGTTCTTTTTACACCCTCGGGGGACGCACGGTTACCAGGAGTGGCTTCCTTGTTTGCTTGAAGGACAAATCACCTGCAACCCTCCTGCCACACTGAACCGTCGTCACTCAAGATGTGACATGCTGGGACAGTCAAAAACGAGAGATGGACTCGGCTGTCTGGATACTTCAACACAACAGAAGAGAAAGGACTGCAGGATCCCGTCGTTGGGGGCTAACAGGACGCGTCGGCGCACTGCGGATTGAAATTAAACTCCATGTTGGTCAGACCCTCGGTTGTCAGACAACCCATAAAACAACAGACATACAGGAAATAAAAAAAAAAAAAAAAGAAAGAAAGAAAAATCATAGCGTCACGGTGCACACAAATTTCCAATCTCCTAACGTCGGACCGTTGTTGGAAGGCGTTTATCGCATAGCAGCAGACCCCCATCGAGGCTGCCTTTCATTTAATGATAAGACGCGGAGTGCTGCCTCCAAGGGATGGGACGTGCAACTGTAAAACGGGCGGAAGAAGAAATAAAGGGCACTTGGGGAGGATGGCATTAGAAAGCCGGGGGACACCCCGGATACTGAGAGGAATGGGAATGGATACTAGCGGCTAACTGGAACACCACAGCGGGCAGGATAGATGTGTGGCAAATCAAAGGGGAAGAAGAGAACGGAGGAAGGCTGAGGCGGCCATAAACACACACACACCCCAACGGAGCCAGCCGAGAGAGGAGTGTTTGCACGTCTTTATCTTAAAACGCCATTCTCGTCATCTAATTCAAGTCCCGTGCCTCATTACCCCCCGCCATGCACGTCTATCACACGGGCATCACTGACAATAATCCCATTTTGCGGATCTCCTTTATCTCACCTAGGTTCGTTTTTATTTTTTTTTTCCCCTCCTTTGATCAAATCACAAAAGCCAATCTGGGGGACGGCTTATCTGATGGTGGCAGCTCAGCCACCCAATATGGCCAGCCACTTGAGACCCACTCGGCCCGGGGCTCTCCTCGCGCGCCTGCCTTGTGGCGAACGTCACACCTGCCTGCAGGTTTAGAGAGGTCTGTCCAAGTGGCTGATAGCAGTAGGCCAGTCCCTTCCTTTTTAACGCTCCCGGTACATTAAACAGGATACCAGACCAGTGCAGTCCTGAAAACAAGTGCCCACTGAGAGCGTTCCTACCAGGAATACAAAATAAAAAAAAAGACCATCCCATAGGTGGAATACAACTAGTCACGCGTCAGCAGACGAGGCAGGAAACGCACGGAGAGGAACAGAATAGCCAGCTTGTTACCAAAGTGACAATCTAAAATATCCAGAATTAGATGCCACCTTGAAGGACAAGCAGGACCTTAAAACGCCAGGACTTAGTCAGTACACACCCATGTGGTCAGAAGAACAAAATGGCTTTATCAACGGCGACTCTAGGATCGGCGACTGGTCCGCTACAGTGGGACGAACAAAACCAGTGAAACACCTAGCAGGATACCCGCCACTGCCCACCCTCGGGCACATCTCACTTTAGCCGTGAAGCCTGCAACTGTGCAAGGCTAGCCAACAGGAAAGGAGAAAGGAGGTTACTAATAAAATTGTGCAAACTGACGAAATTTAAATGCACGCATTTTGAGAATGGACTCTAATAACGGTAAATGTGTTGAAAGAGTAGATTGAAGAAAGGGTTTTGACAAAGTCACACAGTTTACAAAATAAATAAATAAAAAGGCTTGTGTTGGCAGAAACACGGCAGACTAAAACTCAAGTGATATTAAAGTGCCGTCGGCTGCTGCCTTACTGTCGTTATTTGTCACTTGTGGAGGGTCTGTGGCCAACTGCACTTCAAAATCGTACAGACAACTTTTTTTTTTTTTTTTTAAATAAAAGCACCACCCGATGGAAGTTTAAATTCTGTGTTAAAGTCTCGAGCTAAAAATTCACAGTGGCGCTCTGCCGATAAAAATTATAGCGTCACAAAAATATTCAGTCACTGCACACACAAGGTGCAGAGGAAGCTGCCGTGGGGTCAACTTGTGGATAAAGGACATCTTGAGCACCTGCTTATTTCACCACATACATAGCGTCACCGAGCCGTGGCTAGGGAGCTTCCTCTCATTTGTGTCCACATAAGATGACTGGACTTGTCACTTTTATGCTCATAAATGTCACTGATCTGCTACAATCTGAAGGAGCAGGAGAAGTGAGCTGTTGACATGACACGGTCAGGACACGCAACTGTGAGCAGCTTGTCGAGCAGAAGCCACTGCAGTTCACACCACTCTGCAGACGTCTCATTGTTTAATCATAAGGAGTGACTATCATTTTTAAATGGATCTATCATTGCACTGGTAACAGTTATATAGCGCCTTTCACTCTATCTATACACACACATAAATACATAATAGACTCTTATTAAATAATTTAACAGAGACAGAAACACTTAAATAACGGTCCGACTGACTTCATTGCTTACAAGCACAAAGTGGCCAAATTCATTTCCCATCCGCTAAAATGAGGAGGCCATGCGGATAAAGTACATCTGGAAGATTATATACGTAAACCAAACCGAACTCAAAATATATAAAAACAAAACAACCGTATATAATAAAAAAAAAAGCTAAACAAGCCATTCAATGAAGGGTCTGTGTAGAAAGACGAGACACAGACATAAAATAAAGGGGAATCTAGAAACATCCAAAACTACGGTCAGCTGTCACAATACAACTGAGAGGCCTGCAGTTAAGACCTGACAACTTACTGTTAATGAAGGTTCAACGCCACTTTCTAGTCAGTCACTCCTGAAAGGTGCCAGAGCCATTACTGAATTAGGTTTGACGAGATCCTACCCTATCATATCAGCCATTTATTAGATAAAGGCTTTCTTCTAGCTAGGCCAGTCTCTCCGATTACTTGAGATTACAATCTTATCAGATCAGATTGTTCCTCGGCTAGCGTTTGTTGTGCCCTGACCTGATGACAGCCACTCACACCGTTTCTTTCGCAGGTCTGATGGTGAGCTCTCACAAGTCACCTTAAGCTTATGTCACATTCGTCGACTTTTCCATTTGTAACCTAATCTCCCCTATAAAGACGATCACCTAATGCGACATACCCAGTGCCGGTCAAGGCCCATATGAAGCCCCGGTGTACGGGTTTCATGAACAGTGTGTCCCTCCGTGTCCACAGCATGACTCGAATGCATCGACCAGTTCTGGACGTACCCAGTGACCGACTACGATAAAAACTGAACCCGTATGAACGCTGGAGAGCGGACAACCAATGAATGGTTATTTGGAAGTACAATGCATGTAATGTAGCGACAAGGAATAAGGAATGCGTGCGTTTTGAACCTCACAAATAAAAGAGGAGCTCTTCTGTCTGATGTCTCTTATTTTATGGACTCTGGAGCAGCTTCTCATTAAGGGTACCTCCATACTTTTTGCTCCAAATAACTCTGTTTAGTCTCCCGGTCTCTGAAGCTCCTGCCACCATCTTGGTATTACAGAGGTGATGAGCAGTGCCCGGTTTCCTCGAAACTAATCTTGGTTTCATCAGACCAGACAATCATGTTCCTCACAGTCCGATAGTCCTTTAGGTTCACTTTTTGCAAACTAACTGTGGACTTTTACGGAGAAGGTGGCTTCTTTCTGGCCACTCTGCCATACCACACAGACTGTTGGTGATTTATACTGATGGTTGTCACTCTGGGAGTTCCTCCCATCTTCACATTGGTTGTATAGACGTAGCCCAGGGTGACCACGGAGTTCTTGGTCACCTCTCTTTCCCAAATGACCTTCTCCACCTAATGCTTCATCCACTTGGGAACGCTCGATGCTGGAGACATTTTCTGTAGCCTTCTCCAGATGTGCCCCTCAATCTAATCCTGTCTCTACGCTCTGGCCCGTGTTCACCTGGGGGACCTCTTATAGTCAATGGTGTGCCTTCATGTGTCCCATCCACTCAACTGAGTCAGTAAAAGGTGGACCCCAAACATCTCGATGGCGGTCAGCAGTATGGGGAGCACCTGAGCCAAGAGTTTGAATAATTGAGTCAAGGTGATATTTATTTAGTTAATTTGTAAAAAAATTCTATTATCATTTTTTTTGCTTTTGTCATTCGGGGGTACGGAGTGTTGTTAACAATTTGAGCACAAGGCTGAAGCATGAAACACATAAAGGGGTCTGAATACGACCCGAATCCTCTGTACAGTAAAATGATCTGCTAAATAAAGTATAATAACGTAGAGCAGCAAACGGGTGGCTTCAATGCAAAGTCTCATTTAGATTTAATTGAAAAAATATCTGACAAGGCATCAAAACTGCCAGACCATCTGGGTGTTCAGTGCTTGGCACCGTTCACAACGCTCCAAAAACAGCGAGCTCCACCTCTGTGTAAGACGGCCTGGGCTGATACCCATGGAAAAAAAACAATCGGAAACTTAGATTGGCGAGAATGTCATCTGCTGGGGGGGTAGAGAGAGAGAGAGAGAGAGAGAGAGAGAGAGACAGAGACAATCTGCAGGGCCCAACGAACGACAAAAACATCGCCAACTAAAAGAGTTCATACATATTTGATACGTCAAGTTAAATCTTTAATGGAGGGGAAAAACAAAGAGTCTTAAAGCATCCGCCATTAAGCAGCTGGCCTCGGTGCATCTTCTGAACGGCAGGGCCAGCAGACTCCGCTTGCATCTTCAATCCACTCTGGAATTAGTGCATTATGGGACACTTAGCACTGCGTCAGTAATATATACTGTAGGGCCCTTCTGTAATAATTTAGAGCAGCCATTCTCCTACAAGTACAAGATATTACAGAAAATAAAGCATCAGCATGGGAGAGCCTAACAGTGCCAAGCATCCCATCACCAAACTTTTCAAAGTCAATGAATGAAGTGGCAGTTCATGGTGATGGGGGCAGAATTGGCACAGACACAGAAAGCAGAGGGTGATCAGAAGTGGGTGAAGGTAAGAGGGGTGTCCAGCAGGGGTTGGTGCGGGGACCACTGCTATTTTTAATAGATACACACAAAAACTATAATATATATACACATATATACAAATAAATATCTATATATAATACACACAGACACACACACACACACACATTATATATATATATATATATATATATATATATATATATATATATATATATATATATATATATATATAAATGTATGCATATGTAATGTAATATACACACACAGTAGATGCATGCATATACATACAATACACACACACACACAATTTAGATAGGAATATAAGTAACAAGCTGGTGAAGCCTGCAGATGATACCAAGACAGGTGGATTAGCAGATCATTTGGAATCCGTTATATCATCACAGAAGGACTTGGACATCAGACAGTCTTAGGCAGACTTGTGGACGATGAAATTTAATGTCAGTAAATGTAAAGAATTATACGTAGGAAGTAAAAATGTGAGGTCTGAACATCGAGAGTCCACCTTATGAGGAGGATTTAGGAGTCATAGTGGACTCAAAGCTATCGACTTCCCAACAGTGTTGAGAAGCCATTAAGAAGGCTAACAGAATGTCAAGTTATATAGCACCTTGATGTGTGGAGTACAAGTCACAGGAGGTGACACTCAGGCTTCATAACACACTGGTGAGGCCTCATCTGGAGTCCTGTGTGCAGTTTGGGTCTCCATAAAGACATAACAGCACAAGAGAAGGTCCAGAGAAGAACAACTAGGCTGATTCAGGGCTACAGGGGGTGAGTTATGAGGAAAGATTCAAAGAGCTGAGCCTTTACAGGAGATGAAGAGGAGACCTGACTGAAGGGTTTGAAATGATGAAGATAATTAGTCCAGTGTATCAAGATGGTGACTTTAAAATGAGTTCATTGAGAACACAGGGACACAGTTGGAAACGTGTGAACATTAGCAAGTTTTTCTTTACACAAAGAACGACAGAAACTTGGAATAAGAGACCAAGTAGTGTGGTGGACAGGAGGACTTTAGGGAGAATGAAGTGGACACGACTGGTGAGCTTTGTTGGGCTGAATGGCCTGTTCTTGTCCAGACTGTTCTAATGCACAGGTACCGTATGTTTAGTTACAAAACACACACAACTTCTCCGTCTTATACAAAGCCTCTCTGCACCATTTAAAAGACTGATATTGTTGCAGGTGTTAATATTTGGTGAACTGAGTAATAAAACACGAATCCCTGTTCCATCAGAATTGCCTCCTTTTGAACAACCCAAGACGCACTCTAATCCAAAATGGCACCTGAGCAGGAACATTCGCCGGTTGTTGCTCCAACGAGGTTTGTGCAGCACTTGGTGGCTTCATTTTTTTCCTCCGACAAAATGTTCTGTGACTTTCATTATTTCGATTTTAAAATCTTTTTCTAAACTCTGCTAAATGAATGTACTTCCAAACAGGCACACAGTAGCGTTAGAACACGCTCAGAGATTCTTTGTGTAGAAAAAGGATGGATGTTTTCGAGGTCACGTAGTTACTAACATGACGTTGGAGAATGAAGAGCCATAACATGCTGATGAGCCCATGCAAGTGATCTGTACATATAGATTGCCTATTTTATATATATACATATACATACACAAATACATATATACACATAAACATACTGTATATATACACACATATATATATACATACACAAATATATATATACTGCATATATAAATACATATATATATATATACACATACACTCACCTAAAGGATTATTAGGACCACCATACTAATACGGTGTTTGACCCTCAGAACTGCCTTAATTCTACGTGGTATTGATTCAACGAGGTGCTGAAAGCATTCTTTAGAAATGTTGGCCCATATTGATAGGATAGCATCTTGCAGTTGATGGAGATTTGTGGGATGCACATCCAGGGCACGAAGCTCCCGTTCCACCACATCCCAAAGATGCTCTATTGGGTTGAGATCTGGGGACTGTGGGGGCCATTTTAGTACAGTGAACTCATTGTCATGTTCAAGAAACCAATTTGAAATGATTCGAGCTTTGTGACATGGTGCATTATCCTGCTGGAAGTAGCCATCAGAGGATGGGTACATGGTGGTCATGAAGGGATGGACATGGTCAGAAACAATGCTCAGGTAGCCCGTGGCATTTAAACGATGCCCAATTGGCACTAAGGGGCCTAAAGTGTGCCAAGAACACATCCCCCACACCATTACACCACCACCACCAGCCTGCACAGTGGTAACAAGGCATGATGGATCCATGTTCTCATTCTGTTTACTCCACCATTTGAATGTCTCAACAGAAATCGAGACTCATCAGACCAGGCAACATTTTTCCAGTCTTCAACTGTCCAATTTTGGTGAGCTCGTGCAAATTGTAGCCTCTTTTTCCTATTTGTAGTGGAGATGAGTGGTACCCGGTGGGGTCTTCTGCTGTTGTAGCCCATCCACCTCAAGGTTGTGCGTGTTGTGGCTTCACAAATGCTTTGCTGCATACCTCGGTTGTAACGAGTGGTCATTTCAGTCAAAGTTGCACTTCTATCAGCTTGAATCAGTCGGCCCATTCATTCTCCTCTGACCTCTAGCATCAACAAGGCATTTTCGCCCACAGGACTGCCGCATACTGGATGTTTTTCCTTTTCACACCATTCTTTGTAAACCCTAGAAATGGTTGTGCGTGAAAATCCCAGTAACTGAGCAGATTGTGAAATACTCAGACCGGCCCGTCTGGCACCAACAACCATGCCACGCTCAGAATTGCTTCAATCACCTTTCTTTTCCATTCAGACATTCAGTTTGGAGTTCAGGAGATTGTCTTGACCAGGACCACACCCCTAAATGCACTGAAGCAACTGCCATGTGATTGGTTGATTAGATAATCACATTCATGAGAAGTTGAACAGGTGTTCCTAATAATCCTTTAGGTGAGTGTATGTACATATTTATATATATAATCCTAAGCCTAAAAGTGCAACACTGATGTTTTTAGGTCACAGTTTTTGTCACGCTTTATTTTAAAACCTACATACCTGTATACGTTTGGTATCATACTTTTCAGAATTTATCGAACTTTAACGTGATGATGTTAGATTTTCAGATTCTTATTCCATTTTTTAAATTCTAAACTAACTTGCGTCCCACAAGACAAGACTTTGTGCCAAGACATTTATGCAGACCTGGGGCCGGAAGTAAAAGACAAAGAGTAGGAGAGCGGCTGTACAGATCACTTGCACAGGCTGCTGCCAGAGGGGCCCCCAAGAGCGGAGTTGGGGACCCCTGCTGTACGGTATACATCGGTGAGAGGGGCAGAGAACTGGATCCCCAGCCTTCATCCCCTTTGAGGTTTTCACGTTTCACTTGGCACTCGCACTCCTCACACTGGGCCTCCCACAGAACACCAAGTGAAAGCTCAGACGGGTGAACTCATTCTTCAACTTCTAAAACCAGCAGGCTGCACCCAATGATGATGATGTTGGGGTATCCATTTAAAAAGGGGGACTTTTGGTGTGTTATATTTGTAACGTGTTTAGGCCAATATGCAGAGATCAGCTCTCTTTGGACATTTAACAGCCTTTGTGTGTTGACCGGAATCAAAATAAAATAAAAACAAAAGCCAAAAAGAAGCCCATTGTGATTCAAATTTGGGTTAAAAAAAAAAAAAAAAAGGGAACACTTCTTACGGGGTCTGCGTATTTAAATGTACACATGCCTGTATTCAGACACATGGGAAGAAGAAGGAAAAATAATAATACAAGAACAGAGGAATCTGCTGCGTGCTGGGGAAACCCTTTAATTATGAGGTAAGTTTGGGATTCCCAGAGTTTTCTTGTCGAGTTTCCAGTTGGACGATGTCCATTCTTTGTGGTCACTACACACACACACACACTTGAATTTCATAGATGCCAGGACAACTCATTCCTTGCATTTATGGAGCGCCGCCACAGTCCAGATGAAGAGTAGGAGTTTAAGAAACAGCCATGAAGTAAGTGTCACGTCAGGAAGTCCCCCGTGTGACACTGAAATGACTCCAGCGTCCCCTTGTTTACAACTCAGTGGACTTCCTTAGTGTTTCTTATGTTAAAGGCTCCTCTGCCAACGCCGAGCCCATCCACCCTACCCAAACCTACTTTGGTATGTTGAAGTAGGAGTGGACGCCCGACTGGCTGCACTTTTTCTCGGTGGTGCGGCACGTGTGTTCTGTGGCCGATTCTCCATCAGCATGCCAGAATGCGGACCACCAATTTGCTAGGATCTCCATACACTGATTTGAAGTTACCAGCCCCCAAAACTGCATGTCCAATGGGCTGCATGGCACGCGTGTTCTGAGGCAGACCCTCCATCAGCGTGCCATGCAGTGTGCACAAACACGGGCCGCCGGTATGAAGTTACCAGCCACCCGCTTTTACAGACGTCCCAAAGAAAAGTCAACTCCGGAGCAGATCTGTGCGAGCCCCCCCTCCTAACACGTCCTGCAGCGCCAGCACATTTCCTCAGGCCGCCTGTTGCACGGCTTCGCCTGAAAGGAAGCGTCTAAAAGGGGCGGCCGTCGTCCCCTTTCAAGCGGAGCTGCTCCTTGCTGCTGGTGCGCAGACGCCAATCTCGATACACAAACTGATTTTGTGACAAGCGCCCAGCTGCATCGGCGGAGCAAAACGCAGCCCAGCTAATTGCTGGCCCGCAGCCCACCGCAACTGTGAATAATGAGGTTTAGCAAAGATCCGCCGAGCGAATATCCTCTCAGAAGGCCGAACGGCATGGGGGCCACTTTCACATGCAAATACAGGTAATTCCCTATCTGTGGCCGACACAAAGGACGCCATTGTTCAGGGATGGACCCCTAACAGTTCCCAGGGCTTTTGTACAAAAAATAAAAAAAAAAAAAACAGTGAATGCCACTGCTGGGACTCCAAAGGGGTGAGAGAGTCTGCCGACGGAGGGGACGCCCACTCGTGTGGAGAGAGCGCGTAACGGCCCACCGCTCTTACCGACCCTCTAAAGGTGCCTTCCGGTTTAAATACTCCGGCCATCCTGACGTGAAAGCAGAGTAAACACCTTTGAAACTAAAGAGGTCCAGGAGATGACCAATAAGGACCAATGAACAAAGTAATCAGGGCACCCCCAAAAGTCACCTGACCCCGCGGCCTGGGCAGCAAGTTCTGTTAAGCAGCCCTGATTCACTTAGACCAGGGGTGGCGAACTCCAGGCCTCGAGGGCCGCAGCGGCTGCAGGTTTTCTTTCTTCCCATCTTCTTAGTTAGTGACCAGTTTTTGCTGCTGATGACTTCTTTTAATTAACTTGACTCGGGCATCATAGTGGTTTCTTTTTCTTTAATTAGCAGCCAAACAATAACGAGACACAAACCAAGCCACCACATGAGCAGCTGCCCTGTGCCCATCACACAATATCTGAACTTAAAGAGAGGCGAGGGTCTCGGTCAGATCACCATAACATCATGACATTGGTGCTCTTAGAAAGAACAGAAAAACAACAAGAGTGGCAGAATGAGAGCAGCAACAAGCCATGGAATTAAATAACGGCTTTAATTAACAGCACGAACGGGCTTCTCATTAAGAGACTGGTTGGAGTCCGAAATGCCAGTTCAGCTGCTCATCTGTCGGCTCGTTTCACATCTCATTTCGGCTTGGCGGTCATTTAATGAAGAAAGGAATCAACTCAGAGGGCTGAGCTCTTCTAACAGGTCAATTAAAGTTAACTGGCAGTGAAAACTGGGCACGGATTAGGAAAAGGGTGGGAATGAAAACCCGCTGCCACCGAGACCCTCCAGGCCTGCAGTTCACCAACCCTGACTTGGAGCAATGCAAGTGTGAAAAGGAGTGGCCGAGACCAACGACAGCAGCAGCAGCAGGTTAGTGAGCAGGACCACCCATAGTGGAGCAGGGGATCAGCAGCCTCCCATAATAAGGGGGTTCAAGGAAAAAAAAAAAAAAAAGACGTGTAGAGCTCAATTCAGAAAGTCTCTGGACACACCTGGAGTCGGGACCACCAACAACTGGGAAAAGCTCGGAGAAAGTCAAACGATAAAGAGGGACCCTAATAGCACTCTGGGTGAACATCAGCTGTGCGCTCAAACCAATAAAAACACTCGCTATTGTTGTGAAGAAACGGCCAATAAAAAGACGGCACAAAGCAAAAGTGCACACTTGACCGTGGAGGGGACGTCACTGGGAAATCCCAACTTCTTCGACACAATTAGGGCTTCACTAGGGACCCACGGGAGACCCCTCTGCTCCTTAATAAGAATAATGACGTGATCGAGACTTCGCTGGGGATAATCGCCCACCACCACCATTGCTTTGACATGATTTGTACTCGATGGGGGTAAACGCTTTCCGTTTTTCACTGGAGACCCCTTATTGCGTCAATGGGATTGAGACTTCACTGGAGACCAAAGCCCCCGCCGCCCCCCTATTGCTTTGACAGAATTACAATACAATGGGGGTATTTACTGCTTCAATACAACTGGGACTTCACTAGTGACACTCATGTCCCTTATTTCTTCGATGCGATTGGGACTTCAGCCCATCGAAAGGCAAGCAGTGCGTAGTGTGGCACGATGACACAACACAGGAGGTTCAGGGAGTTGAAGATAACAGAATTTGACGAGTTTGGAGGGGCTGATGATGCTACTGGGGGGGGCTCGTCTGCGTTCGTTGGCTTCCTTAATGAAGCACGTGGCGAGTAACAGGTTGGCATTGGCTCGCCACCAGACTTCACGTCAGCCGTTTCAACTCTCCAGTATGCCGGAGCAAAATGTCCCTTTGGCTTGAACTAAATTCTGCAATCAGTAGCCCCCTAAAATCATTAAAGCAACTGACGATTTCTAAAAGTTGACGACCCAACTAGTGTGCCCAGCGACCCACACCTGTGGTGTTACTCGTGTTGGCTCGGTGCTAAAATTCAGACTTCAGTATCGATGCCAGCTTTGGGTAAGAAGGCTCTGAAGAAAACAGCAGACAGATAATTACGAAACACCCCAGCAGCCTCCCTCCGGATAGCCATGAAGTCGCACTGAAGTGGGACCCCCAGCCCAGATTGACGTGAAGTAATCAGAACTGTCAAGAGGGAGGAGAGGCAGAGAGCGTCCCCCAAAGTCCCCACAGCAGAGAGGCTCGAGTTAAGATTCATCTGTTATTTGGTTCAGAAACTTTGGTACTGGCATGGAGGTCCAAAAGCTGGTATCGATTACAGCACTGGCCCAACAGTCCATTAAGCATCATTCGGGTGGTCTGCCCTCTTTAAAGCAGCAAAATGAGAGAATAAAAAAAATACAAACCCAGGACACACTGGCCACCAGGACCAGAGCTTGAGACCCCCACCGTCAGCGACACCCCTCTGTGTGCGACAGTCAGTGGGCTCAGATGTCATTTGTAGGTCCTGTCACCGACTTTTTGATACTTTATTAGGTTGGTGTCACTTAGATGCGCCATCTGTTGGAGTGAAATAAGCGATGCCCTTTATTAGTACATGTGACAAATGGCTTGCTGAGAATGACAAACTCGAGGAAGTGACGCTCTTGGTGTTCCACTTGACCACCGCAGTGACCCTTTGTTGAACCGATTCCCATTTGGCTTTGATTTACGCACTTGACCAATTGATTATTTATTTATTTTAAAAATAAAAACGGGCAGGTGACTTTCTCAGGCGACACTTTTAACTTGAAATGCCAACCCCATCACCTTAGCCACTGTGCCAGGCTGCTTATTGCTCGATTGCTCCACCTGGCTAGGAGTTGCACGTGCCCAGCAGAAGAGGACTGGCAGCAAGTTCTGCCCAGTGCCAACCTGCTGCTCTGGATACACCAGGTAAACAAAACGACAAGTAGATCAGGACCCTCGGCAGCCCCTTCTCCGACTGACCTGCGACTGCTCTCCGATTTTAAACTTGAGTGATTATGTCACGGCACACAGCGGACTCGGGAGCGAAACAGAAAGATGGCACATCATACAGCAGAGCTGGAAATGCCACCTGGAGGTGCACCTGTAGGACACAGGACAGCTGCAGGCCCCCCCTCCCGAGGCCGAGGACCCTTTAATAAGCACATGAACTTCCTCGTAAACTCAGGAGCTATATAATTTACTCATTTGGTGAGCGACCACAAAAACCAAAAGCCTCTCTGTGAAAAGCACTGTCTAAACAAAACGACGGCAGAGCCAGAGCTGCTCGCTCACGAACCAACCGGACCGCCTGCCGTTGTGGAGACACACGTGCCAAGGGTGCCCGAGCGGTAAACTCCTGGCTGAGGTGGCAGAGGCTCGCCAATCCAGCTTGCTCACATCCATCCAAATGGCCTGGAATTCCCACCTTTAAACCCGACTCCCATCACACCTGGTATCAAGCGAGCCCCCCCAATCCCATAAATAAATAAGGTGGGACCGACCGAGTTTCAGATGTCAGGGGGAAACGCAGAGCCCCACCTCAGCATGAGCCAG
Organism: Polypterus senegalus; assembly: GCF_016835505.1. Classification (NCBI taxonomy): domain Eukaryota; kingdom Metazoa; phylum Chordata; class Cladistia; order Polypteriformes; family Polypteridae; genus Polypterus; species Polypterus senegalus. Next base: position 142,594,942 of record NC_053167.1, on the reverse strand, counting down.
ACTCAACTCCGTCTGCCTCACGTACCACCCTTTCCTGAAATCCCTTTTTAAAATTATTCCAGATGTCCCATCGAGAGGGGTCTCCGGCCGCTGAAGCTGAGGAATGCCAGATATTCCTGAAAATATTTATACCCTCGAAACCGCTCTTCCACTCGCAAGAGGAAACCTGAGGTTTGAGGTGAGGCCATGCAGAGCGCACCGGGGGTGGTGGGGGGCACACGGGGTCTTTAGCAGCTCAATCGGAGCCGAGCAGCCAATGCCTTCCTCTCTAATGGAAAACTTAAAGAAATCAAAACGGGAATCATAAGGAAGACGACCCGCGAAAGAAAGCAAAGCCGTCAAGGAGGCACAAACATGGAGTGGATTTCAATGTGGACGGCAAAACCGGATTAGGGGCGCAATCGAGAAACCCCGTGGCTGAGGGGGGATGCAATTCGCCACCAGAAGGTCTGCTCGTGAAAAGCCCCCAGTGGATCCAAAGGGATCACCTTACCGCCGTAATAAACATCTAAAAGACGGAGAGGGGCTTTCATCTTTACAAACACAACACGGCCCTTCAAAGCGGACACAATGGACAAGTCGTGCGCTGCATGAGGGTGGGCGCCCCTCGGACTTTTTCAGGGGGCTACCTTATCCCTCATCTGCCCGCCTCTGAAACAAAACAAAAACAAAAAATTTAAGGAACAAAGGATGTTTATTGTGGTTACATTTTGGGGGAAATAAATAAATAAATCCAAGCACAAAGGACATTCTGTATTCTCTGCATCTGATGAACAAACTCTGCAGTCCGAGATGATGAAATGAAATCTTGAAATCGATTCAAGGCCCTCCAATGGGCGCCTCGCTCGCCGACTCCATAAAAAACAAAAAGCAGAGCCCACAGCAAACCCTCCGCAGAATTCCTTTGTTTTCCTCTTCCCATGTGTGTCTTTTTATTTGGTTCTCAGCACAAACGGCGAACAGCACAACACCAAAAAACCGATAATCAAGACCAGATGCTCAAAGCGCTTACTTACACTGGGCCTCTCCGGGGGTCTCTGTTTACGACAATGTGTCTGGACCACTCCGCCGTCCGGGGGTCTCTGTTTACAACACTCATTGTTGTGCCCAGTGAGACTCGTGAGACTGGGCACACCAGGAGAGCGCCAACCTTCACAACTCGGCCCATATGGAGTCAACATATGGCGACAACACAAAGAGGCCCTACCAGTCTGAAATGACGCGACCCGTGGCGCTCACCCCGTCAACGAGCGCCGACTCTTCATATGTGCAGAGCGTGTGTGTGTGTGTGTGTGTGTGAGCCTGTCACACGTGTGTGTCGAGTGGCAGAGAAGTCCTCTCTGCCAAGCTAAGCACGAACATCCTGGAGGTGACGAGTCCTCCGATTTGAACAAGTGCTGCACGGGTCCACACGGAGAGACTCGTACACAACCTGCGTCTGGGCACTCGACATCGCTGGCCTGCTGGTGCAAAGCCACCGTCCTGGACGGTGAAACAAACCATCGGGGAGATCGGCGGCTCTCGGCCCATCACAGCACAAGGAAGTCAATTCAAGCCCCCCGTTGTAACGCAGGACCCGATAAAAAGACAAGTCCGCTCAGATTTGACACCGCGTGGCCTTCAGAGTGACTCACTGGAAGGTGTGTGACAACCACACACACACACACACACACACACACACAACTTTACAATTCAAATCAACAGGATAATTCAAACACCGTAGGCAAATAAAGAGAGACGTGCTGCAAAGAGCACAGGCGAGCTGGAGGAGAATCCGTACGACGGGAATCGAATTAAAGAAAGAAAGCGCAGCCTGGACAGACCCCCGCGGTTCGGTGTAATCCAAGACACCCTGAAGACCCCAGAAAGCCAGATGAGGGACACCAATCCTTAGAAAACACCGCAAGAGACCCGACAGAGGTGAATACGGAGGGGGGGGCAGAACTGATCCGATTATCTGTCGGGAGGTCCGGACCAAGCAGTGTGGCCCCCCGAGTTGGGCGAAACGGAGAGCCGCAGACCCAGACGAGCACGTGTGTGATGTTTACACTGCTAGATGTGCGGGCGAGTCTGCGATTCTGAAGAAAGTCGCCATCGTCCTAAATGAAAGTGCTGTAGGGGAACCTGCTGGGATACGGGCAGCAATAAAAAAAAAAAAATAGGGGGCATTGGACTGGCGAGTAACAGCAGGGGCCAAGATCAAAGTGACCAGACGGGCAGAGAATGTGCGGAGGTCGGGGTGTCAAATCAGCTGCCTTTGCGCCAAGCTAAGCGACTGTACCAGAGATTTACTTTGGATAAAAGGCCAAATATTATTATTATTATTAATAATAATGGAGAAAAGACAGCAATGATTAGCAGAGCTAAAGGAAGGAAGGAACAAGGCGGGCAGAGACGAAGATGGCTGGGTGATCTCCATTGGAGTTCATTCCTGGGATACTTAAAGGGCAGAGAGGAAAGGACTCTGGTCACACCATCATTGGCCGGCCCAGACAGTCCACAGGACCATGGGGCACCAAAAAATAAAATTCATTAATTAAAAAAGATCACTTGGAAAGCATTTCCTTGTCACTTTCGGAGTCCTAAACACTTTGCTAACATAACCGAGTCGAACCCTCCAAGGCGTCGACACAGCAGAACCACCAGAATCGCTTCACACACTTAAGGACATTTGAAAGTGAAGCCAGGAAGACACTTCTTTAGGCAAAGAGTTGTGGGACCGAGCCATGGAGATGAAGCACAAGGACAATGTGGACGAGATACGTGGTGACAGAAACGAGTGACAAGCATACAGAGTGGTCTCCTCTCACTTGTCCCCAAAGCGTTAGGATCAACGAATACGCGACTCTGCACGGGTGGCATTATGGCGTGCCCCCCCCCTCCAATGCAGCACCCTTCACAAAACAAATTAACCCCCGCTCAAAACACAGAAACTGTCCTAATAAAGGAGCTTAGCAGAGGAGTCAAACTCCGAGAAACCTGGCCATTCCGAAAACATCAACCCAAAAACAACAAACGGCACACAAGCGCATCCCACGGTCGGTCACCACAAGTTAACAGGCGGCGTATTGAGGCCGGCTGTCCCTTTTTTTCCTCCCAAAAATCAAAGATGCCAGGATTCCCGGAGACTTTCGCACGGATGTTTTAAACGACTTTCTGTATTCCCAATCTTAAATGTGCTTTTTACGGGCACCTCATTAGAGAGGCTCTGGCACGAAGAATAAAAGTCGGTAAAATGTGCGTTTTACATCCCCAATCTCAAAACCACTCGACGAACAAGATGGGGGCGACCACCCGGACAACACGGGTCTCCTATCCACTCGCACAAACAGCAAACTGGACTTGACCTCTTTGGAGATGTGGGGTTGGGAACAATTGGGCTACTTGGAGGAAAACCCCACCAAGGCACCAGGAGAAACGTCCAGGTATGGGACATCGAACAAGGAATGACACGCCACTGCTAAGTGCTACCCCATCGTGTGCGTCTGTAAGTAATCGATTCACGTATACATTCATAAATGTCGTCTTACGTTTACTGTCAGAGACGCAGGCACCCAAAGTATCTCTTAGACTCAGTGGATAAGAAAGAAAGACGAGTATAGATGGCCATTTTACACACCGGGGACGTCCAGAAAGACTCCACACTTTTACATTTCCATTGGAAACGGTGAAGGTGGAAGGAGCAGCGCTTGGTGCAGTAAAAACGTTGGTACGTCGCTAGGAAAATTGCAGGTGACCATGTAGAATTCTTAATAAATAGAGTTAAAGTGCGGGGACTTTTGACCGTCCCTGGTATCTACGGGGTTTGGCACACGTAGGTTTAGAGTCGTCAGTACACAGCACTTGTAATCTCTCTAGTTGGCCAATAAAAGGTGTCATTAGGCTTAACCTCCCTCTAGTCATCAGTACAGGTCACACTGCTTATTCTTAATTATTGTACTATTTATAATAACTAAGTTAATAAAGCTATTGTAAACAATCATTTTTCCACAAAAACCAACCATTTTTTGCCCACTCCTCTATATCTGCAAATCATTGCCCCGAGATATCCAAAGTGCAGTCCGCTCGGCTCAAGACAGTCAAGGACCCCTCAGCAACACTACGAGGAGCGAAGACGACTTGGAAAGCATTGCCTTGGACATCCACTTGGAGGAAAGGACTCCTCGTCAAGACCCCCGACAGACAGCCCGTAGGACTATGGGGTGCAAAGATGAAGAGGACTACGTGGGCAGCTTGTAACCGAACCGAGTGAAACCTTTGGAGATCCACGAATTGTTTTCACGCCCCCAATATAGCGCCTCTCACAAAACAATCAGCCCGCCTAATTAGAATAATGAAGGAGCTTTGCATGCGATCTCCAAATTTCCCGACAACGCACACGAGCATCTCTCGGACACAATGACTTCACAGGAGGCGCATGGACGCCGGAACCAACAGCCCGTTAAAAAAACACAAACACAAAGTACTTCAAATTGCACACACGTTTCACGCAGATGTGTCGATATGGATAACAGACGATCTGAATTAAAAATAAATAAAAAAAACAAAAACGCTAACTTCGCCCACTGAGAAAACTTGGCGGACTCGGCGACGCGAGATGAGCGGAGCCCTCGCGGTCCCACTTCAAACCCCAACCCATCAGATCTCCGCTACGGGCACACAACACGCCGCTAACCGAAGGGGCCAGTCAGGCTGACAGGTTCACTGACGACTCGACTCGACCCCCCCAGGGCAGCGTGATGCCGCCGTCCGACCAACACATTAACAGTGGCGGCTCTACTCCGCCGGGTGCAGCCGCTCGCTTAAAGACGATGCTGATGCTACGGAGCGCGGGGAGGGAGGAAGCAACTCACCTAAGAAGAGGCAGAAGAGGTCCAGGCAGACCATCATGACCCGGCCGTTATCCTTGGCCGCGGCGTTGTTGTTGTTGAGGCCGCTGCTGCCCCCGTTGCGGCTCTCGGAGCGCTTGGACTTGTCGTACTTGTAGTTTTGCATGGCTTGCAGTCCGGCGGGAGGGCTGCGCACGCGTTTGGTGGGCTTTTAAATCCACGGGCGGCTGGCTGGCTGGAGGTCACTTGGCGGTAGGACCTGTTGAGCGTAGTCGTAGTCCTGTCGCTGTCACTCTCGGCTGCAGCACGTCGGCTCGGTCCGAACTCTTGCACGAAGTCACTTTTCGGAGTTACAGGGGAAGGCAGGCAGGCAGGCAGTCGGGCGGTCGCTCGCTCGCGTTCCTCTCCCCTCTCTCTCTCTCTCTCTCTTTCTGTCTAGTGAGTCTCGAAGTTTCGACCGCGGCAGTTCGTGGGGCTCCGATTCCGTTCGGCTCGCTTTCTCTCTTGCACGGTGTCACTCGGCTGCCGAACTTCTTGTTCTCGTGTTTGTTGTTCTTCTTCTTCTTATTGTTATTGGCGACGGGTCGAAGCGCAACACAGCGCAGTGTCCTCAAATCTGAGCGCCTCGTCCTCCCCCTCCCTCTTAAAGCGGCGGGACGGGCCTACTGGAGGGGGCTTGCAGACTCGTCCCCTTCCTGAGTGCGGGGAGGGGTGGTGGTTCATTCACCGGCTGACATGAGGAAGGCAGCGAAAAGTGTGAAGCGGAACTCGCCCCAGTTACCCCTTTGGCTGCCTTTTCATGCTGCTGCCGTGGCTCTTAAATTTTAAAAAGAAAAGTTAAAGCTCGTTAATCCGAACAGGCGGTGCGCGCCGTATATGTAAATAGCTTAATAATGTATGCAAATGTGCATGATTCGGGGCGGGGCAAAGAACTGTGGCGCATCGCCATGGAGCGCTTGCACTTATTCACCTCAGTATGGCAGCCGCTTCGAGGGGGTCCCACATCGGGGTCCCAGTGCATCCCAAAGAAACAGTCCTTGCACGTCATGTTGTGTCCTTTCCGAGTGCCACCACTGCCTGCACGTTAAGAAACAATGCAGAATTAGACTGCTGGCATCTTTGTGACAAGGGAGGGGGTTTGAAGCTGCTGCAGCCTTTTTCTTCCAGGTTGTGTTTTTTCGCAGTTGACCCTCAAATACCCGTGGATGTGGATGGGTGCTGCCCGCCCCAGAGGTCCAGTTTATGTGTTTCATTGTTTTGGAAGAGATCTTAATTTGCTGTGACTCCGCTCTTAATTTAGTTTTTAAAGCACTTTTTGAGATGGGGGCGCTAGACGGAACAGACGTGTGTCTTGAATGTCCTGACCATGACTTGTTGGCCCGCGCTGCTTGTTACTGCCCTCCCTGTGAAGTCTAAAGGTGGTCTGATGTGTGTTTTACTTGAACAGTCATAACCTTCTCCTGGCAGCGCCGGACAAGTGATGGAAGGGACAACACAGAGGGGCCAAGCTGGAGTTAACATTCAACCACCTTTGGGGATGAGGGGACAAAATGGAAAAACCTGACGGAGACGCCGGGAGAACATTTACAGTGGTGTGCAAAACTATTTGCCCCCTTCCTGATTTCTTTTGCATGTTTGTCACACAAAATGTTTCTGATCATCAAACACATTTAACCATTAGTTAAATATAACACAAGTAAACACAAAATGCAGTTTTTAAATGATGGTTTTTATTATTTAGGGAGAAACCTACATGGCCCTGTGTGAAAAAGTAATTGCCCCCTTGTTCAAAAATCACCTACCTGTGGTGTATCACACCTGAGTTCAATTTCCTGATTACTGCCACACCTGTTTCAATCAAGAAATCACTTCAATAGGAGCTGCCTGACACAGAGAAGTAGACCAAAAGCACCTCAAAAGCTAGACATCATGCCAAGATCCAAAGAAATTCAGGAACAAATGAGAACAGAAGTCATTGAGATCTATCAGTCTGGTAAAGGTTATAAAGCCATTTCTAAAGCTTTGGGACTCCAGCGAACCACAGTGAGAGCCATTATCCACAAATGGCAAAAACATGGAACAGTGGTGAACCTTCCCAGGAGTGGCCGGTCGACCAAAATTACCCCAAGAGCGCAGAGACGACTCATCCGAGAGGTCACAAAAGACCCCAGGACAACGTCTAAAGAACTGCAGGCCTCACTTGCCTCAATTAAGGTCAGTGTTCACGACTCCACCATAAGAAAGAGACTGGCCTGCAAAAACGGCCTGCATGGCAGATTTCCAAGACGCAAACCACTGTTAAGCAAAAAGAACATTAGGGCTCGTCTCAATTTTGCTAAGAAACATCTCAATGATTGCCAAGACTTTTGGGAAAATACCTTGTGGACTGATGAGACAAAAGTTGAACTTTTTGGAAGGCAAATGTCCGGTTACATCTGGCGTAAAAGGAACACAGCATTTCAGAAAAAGAACATCATACCAACAGTAAAATATGGTGGTGGTAGTGTGATGGTCTGGGGTTGTTTTGCTGCTTCAGGACCTGGAAGGCTTGCTGTGATAGATGGAACCATGAATTTTACTGCCTACCAAAAAATAATGAAGGAGAATGTCCGGCCATCTGTTTCGTCAACTCAAGCTGAAGCGATCTTGGGTGCTGCAACAGGACAATGACCCAAAACACAGCAGCAAATCCACCTCTGAATGGCTGAAGAAAAACAAAATGAAGACTTTGGAGTGGCCTAGTCAAAGTCCTGACCTGAATCCAATTGAGATGCTATGGCATGACCTTCAAAAGGCGCTTCATGCTAGAAAACCCTCAAATAAAGCTGAATTACAACAATTCTGCAAAGATGAGTGGGCCAAAATTCCTCCAGAGCGCTGTAAAGACTCATTGCAAGTTATCGCAAACGCTTGATTGCAGTTATTGCTGCTAAGGGTGGCCCAACCAGTTATTAGGTTCAGGGGGCAATTACTTTTTCACACAGGGCCATGTAGGTTTGGATTTTTTTCTCCCTAAATAATAAAAACCATCATTTAAAAACTGCATTTTGTGTTTACTTGTGTTATATTTGACTAATGGTTAAATGTGTTTGATGATCAGAAACATTTTGTGTGACAAACATGCAAAAGAATAAGAAATCAGGAAGGGGGCAAATAGTTTTTCACACCACTGTACACAGGTAACGTCCTGCAGGTGTGGGGGTCAAATACAGAGCGCTGCGTCTGTGGGGTGCCCATGCGGACCACTGTGTGTACGTGCAGACAATGTCCGTGTGTACATTTGGAGGTCCAAGGGTCTGTCTTTCCATGCCGAAAGGGACAGAAGGCAAAAGCCACAACGGTTCAGATGTCTGGGTGTGCGAGTGAAAAGAAAATAAGCTGGGCAGGTAACTCCTAAAGGGGGGGGGGGGGATAAGAAGAGTAGGAGTGAAGAAGACGAAGGCTACACAGTCGATACGTTGTCATCCTCACCATCCTGCCTTTTCCATGTGGAAATAACCTTCAACTTTTTACCTTTGTTGGTGCACACTGACGCCGCTCTACTGTACAATAACTTCATTATGTACAGTACGGTGCAATATATGTGTGTGTGACACTTAGGTGTCCTTATATATGTATGTACAGTTTGTGTGTATAACTGTATATACAGTATAAATATATGTATGTACAGTACATGTATATGCGTGTATGTAGTAAATCTTTAGGTGTGTTTGTATTTATATATACAGTTTGTGTGTCTGTACAGTATATGTGTGTGTGTGTGTGTATATAGTACACGTTTAGGTGTCTTTGTATATGTATGTACAGCATATGTACAGTCTGTGCGTGTGTGTCGCACATATTTAGGTGTGTTCTTTAAATCTCCATCTGCTTATCAGGTGCTCACCTACCTGGTAACGCTTGTGGTTGGTCAGCCGTCACGACCTCTCAGTTGTGAGCAGCGCCTCCTGCAGTATCTGCCAAATAACACAAAGAGTACACGACGCGTATCTCGTCCTTTATTGGGGCTCACCAGGTGTACCTTATGGAGATCAAACCTCGGACATCAACGCCTGAGGTGAAGCATCTGATGTTGCACCTTGGCGGCTGGTTTTTCTCATTTGCAGGGTGAAGATCGCAGTATTACCTCCATATGTTAATTGGACTCTCAGTCTGATTAGTGAGGTGTGTTTGCATTGCTGTATACACTTTGTGTGTTTATAATTTTTTGTAGGTTGTGAAGTGGACCCTCTGTGGGTCGGACTTGTTTTTCCAGAACATCCCACAAGTGCCCGACTGGATTGAGGTCTGAGGAATCTGGAGGGCAAGTCAACACCCTGACCCCTTTGTCCTGCTCCTCAAATCATTCCTGAACAATTGAGACAGTGTGGCAGGGTGCGTCACCATGCTGCCATCAGGGAACACCGCTGTCATGGAGGGGCATATGTGGTCAGCAACCATCTTTAGGTAGGTGGTACATGTCAAAGGAACATCCACGGGAATGCCAGGACCCAAGGTTTCCCAGCAGAACTCTGCCCATAGCATCACACTGCCAATTTCCCATAATGCCCCTTGCTGCCATCTCCTCCCCAGGTAAATGACACACACACAGCTGGCTGTCCACATCATCTAAAAGAAAATGGGACTCATCAGAGGAGCCACCTTCTACCACTGCTCCATGGTACAGTTCTGATGCTCACGTGCCCGCTGTAGGCATGTCTAGTTGGGGACATGAGGTCAGCATGGGCACTCTGAGCGGTCTGTGGCTACGCTGCCAGCTGTGACACACTGTGATGTTCTGACACGCTTCTCTCATGGCCAGCATTACATTTTTTAGCAATTTGTGCTCCAGTGGCTCCTCTGTAGGATCAGAGCAGACGACCTGATGAGCCTTGAGTGCCCAGGACCCTACTGCCAGTTCACAGATTGTTCTTCTTTGGACCACTTTTAGTAGGCACTGGGAACACCACACCAGACCTGCCATTTTGGAGACCCTCTGACCCAGCCAGTCTGGCCATCACCACCCGGCCCTTGTCAGAGTCACTCAGATCCTCACACTTGCCCAGTTGTCCTTCTTCCAAGCCTCACCTTCAAGAGCTGGCTGTTCACTTGCTGCCCAATATATGCCACCCCTTGATAGGTGCCACTGGAGCGAGATCACTCATGTTGTTCACGTCACCTGGCTGATCGGTGTACGTAGGCATGTGCTGTATGTACATGTGTGGGTGAGTGTGTATCTGTATATAATGTGTATGAATATCTGTATATATGTACAGTATGTGTGTGTGTATCTGTGTATACTGTATATTCTGTATATACAATATAGGCATATGCTGTGTGAGTGTGTGTATATAGAGTGTGTATATATATATATATATAGTAAAAGGCGCTATATAGGGCCCGACCCAACACAGACTTACGCAGAGGCACGTGTCAAACAAACAGGCTTTTATTAGTTTTCTTCAGCCGGTGGGCACGTCTTCCCCGTACTCCCCCCAGCCACAACACAGTCTCAAAAGCACAAAACACAGCTCAAACAACCCTTCCTGGCACCACCGCTCTTCCCAGGCAACCTCATCCTCTTCCTCCCGATTCTGGCCTCGAATGAAGGGAGGCTGGCCCGTTTTATAGCCCACCTGGAAGTGTTCCAGGTGCTTGACCAGCTGGCCCTGATTGCACCTCCGGATGGGGCTGATAACTCGTCCAACCTGGCTGTTGGCTCTCGGCAGCACCCCCTAGCAGCCACCCCATCGCCCAACCAGGCTGTGGAGGACTCCATGTCCCATGGAGCCACGTGGGAGACGGGGAAACGAATAACGGCCGGGGAGGTTGCCACCAAGCGTCCCGGGGGAGGTATTGAGCTGTCCATGGTGGCTCCCCCAGAACATATGCAGCAGGGGGGTCCCGGCTGTCCGTCACAATATATATATAGAGAGTATATATATATATAATGTGTATGAATATCTGTAAATATGTACAGTATGTGTGTGTATATATACGGCGCCTTCAGCGTGTGTTCAGCCCCCTTCTCTTTTGTCACATTTTGCTCTGCTGCAGCCTTGGACTAAAATCATTTTTTTCCCTCAATACCCCAGAATGACAAAGTGGATTTTAAGAATTTTTGTATTCGTACCAATGCCTTGCATTAGATTGTGAAAGTCACAAAAACGCTCGTCTTCTTCTGCCTCTCCTTTTGTCTCTCCTCGACCTCCTCCCACCCGACTCCAACACCCCCAAGTGAGCCAAGACGCCCCCATTTATCTTGGACCCGGGAGCTCATTCTGAAGCTGCAGCATTGCATGATGGGAGAACTTCCTGGGTCATACGGCGCTGCCACTCATAACAGGAAAGTCCTCGCCTGACAGCGCCCCCTAGTGGCACCCAAGGACCGCTACAGGGCTGCTCTTGTGTACAACAAACCTCAGGCAGTCCTGTGGGTGCCCACGTTGGGAGCTGGTCAGAGGAGCCCCCTCATTAACTGTAAATGTGACGGGAGCGTCAGGTGTTCCCAGCTGGGTTGCACCTCCATTGTTGCACTCCTTCCATTATGGCCTCCCAGCTGGGTGGGGAGTTTTCCTTGATTCCAGTTGGAATGCCAGTCCACTCCCGCCCTGCACTCTACAATCTATCAGTGCTTTGCTTTTCTTTAAAATGACCGTTCCTCACGTTACACGTTTCCTTTTCTTTCTCTGTGGCGTCTTTCTGTTGTTTTCCTGGTTACTCTTTTAAAACACCAGCGGTGTGAAAGGCACTATATAACGAGACAATCCGTTTCTTTTCTCTCATTTTCCTCCCTTTCTTTAACATGTGTTAACTGCACACCTTTCCGACTTTTCAGTATTCATGGACTTTCCGCTTTGTTCTGGACGGAGGATGAAGATGGGGTGGATCAGCTGGGCAGTTTAAAGGCCCCTTTGAAAATCCCCGCCCCCTTGTATCATACCAGCCAATTGGGCTTTGCACTGTAAAGGATCAAGGAGTGGTGGGAGCTGTGGGCAGTCGAGTGGCGCAGTGCTTAGCGCAGTGGCCTGTCTGTGTGCTCTCTGCATGTTCTCCCTGCGTCTTTGTGGATTTCTTAGTCTCTGATTCTAAAAGGGCTCAGAGTGAATGAGCGGGCACCGGGATGGACTGGCATGTGTTTCTCACATCTTGTTATGGTGCTCCGCCTGAAGAATGAAAAGTGTGTATGACGTGACATTTCAAAGCCCTCATTAAGGGTCACAGGGGGCTGCAGCGTTACCCACCCTGGTGCCCCGTCCTTGTGCCCAGTGCCTCTGGGACTCCCTGCCTCCCTGAGTTAGATTTGTGGATGAGACGTTATTGATTATTGAAATAATCGAAGCACAGAATCCCCCTGAATAAAAGGACGAGTGCCTGTCTGCCTGTCTGTCTGTCTGTCTGTCCGTCTGGATTGAAAGGAAAAAATTTAAAATTTACAAAACGTGTAAAAAAAAAAAGTCAAAAAACTCAAAAATGATGATAATAAATACCAAACGAGGGTCTAAAAATATGAATAACGATAATAATCATACTTTTGACTTATATAGCGCCTTTCCTGTGCTTAGGGGTCTTATCATCCCATTCTTTTATTCGGTGTGACATGACTGTCTTTTAGCCGCTCAGGACACTTGAATGAGGCTGATTGCTGTGATGCTAATGAGTGACCACTCTGTGTGGGGGGCAACGGATGAGCAAAAATAAGTAACAATACATCGGCACACACGTCAGGAAACTGAAGCCCCCAACACGACTAGGCCACCAGGCCATTGTGGTCAGTGAACCCCCCCTGTTCATTCCCAGCAAGGCACTTCGACTCTAAGAATGGTTAAGTTCCACGAATGACGGCGATAGGAAGTGACGACAACGGGCGACACTACCTGAAGAGGAAAAGCCCACCGTGGGGGTCCGCATTATTATACCAGGCCAAAGGCACAACCCGTGTATCACACAAAAAAACGTGAGGTCCACATTAACTATGTAGGTAGCACAGTTAGCTGCTAATAGAAGATGGACGGCTTCATTATGCGACATCCCACCTTCCGGGCAGTTTACTGTTATATAGCGCCTTTCACAGCACATCGACTGATGGGCACTGATTTGCAATGGTCCTGTTTTGTGGTGGGCATCTGTCAGTCCAACGCCCTGCAGCAGCCGGAGGTGAGTAATAAGATAACCACTCGCTCACTCATTCACCCACCCACCCAAAGCCGAGCCCCTCATACCAATCAGCTGATTATTAACAGATGTGCAGATATTTTTTTTTTTTTTTTTTGCCCAGGTTGGAATGTTTTTGAAGCTTTCATGTTTTTTTATTTTTTGGGTTCCACCTCGCCCATCCATTCATTTTTCCAGAGATTGGCACTCAAGCCTCACCCCGCCTAAGCTCACTTTGGAATGACATTGTCACCAACAGGGTCACTTAGAAAGTGTTCAGTATGACTTGGGGGGCCCCGTTTACGGCTCACTGAGATTGGTCGGCATGCCAGGTTAATGACTGGCAGGCAACCACAGTGCAGGATGTCATTCAGTAGGAGGGGATGCTGAGCCATGACACCATGGAAGGAAAGCCGTGGACATCGAGCGGGCACAGAGTCCAGTGCCCGCGCATTTGCTGAATCTATTTATTCCAAGCGAGAGTGAGCCCTAGAAGTGCCAGTCTGTCACAGGGCATCCTCATGCAAATCTGGAGGTCCTCCTTCATAACAGACGCTCATTTCTGGGCAGAGACCGTGAGAACATGCACAGTCCATGGAGGCTAACCACCATGCCACCATGCACTACGAGAGTCCACTTCACTCCCAGCAAATCCTATCCATCCATACGTATTCAATATAGCGCCTTTAACACAGGATGAGAAGAGAAGAGAAGAGAAGAGTGAAGGAGAAACTGAAACCCAAATCCCCAAGAGAGGCTGTGACTTTTGAGGACCTCCAGATGACAACTCTTGGAATTGTTCACGCATCAACTGGCCACCAGCAAGGACTGAGAATGGGTGTAGATGTGACATGAGGACCACCTCAAGCAGGACCCCTTCACCCTCAGCTTTTGCCAGCCATTTATTGGTAATGAAATCTGAGTGCTTTGGCTCGTTAGACGCCATGTGGCTTCCATAGCTGTGACCAGAGCCTCAATGCCACTCTAAAGGAAATGCGAAAAGGACAACCAGCTGCTCTGATGGGCGAGGCTCCCCGTTCAGCCTCTTCTGTCCCTTGGTGGCAAGTTATGCCACCTGCTGGAATTGAATTGGTCGGGGTGGGTCTCACCTTTCACGGGGTCTTTGTGACATCCGGTTTGTCCTTTGCCATCTTGCATGTCACTTTTAAAACTGGCACAGCGTCAGAGTGGGAGAGTTTTAAGAATGGGCGCCCCCTCCTGGAAGGGTTCCCACTTTGCATGCTGCTAGGATTGAAGTGCACAAGCCAGTTATGAAGTGAATGGGCTAACGATACCCACCACAAAAGGCACCATATAAAAATGCAAATGAACTTCTACTGCCACCCAGTGGGACTCTAAAAAACAAGACCCCCCATTACCTCCCTGTGCCCCTAAAATTTAGAATACTGCAAACTGCCAGACTTGTGCCCTTCTAGGATGTCCAATAAACGTCCAGATGAAGTCCTCATATGTTGGTAGTGTTAGGCGCTGACCAGCTGATGCTTTGGCTTAACCAGTGTTGCCCTCTAGTGGCACATCTTGTGGCTGTCTGGTGTAGATGCTAATTCAGTGGGCTGTATTGGGAGATGCCAGCTCTGCTTTCATTTCCTGCTGGGAGTGGTGCATGTGGGCACCTCAGAAATGCCAAAGCTTGGCAAGGGTTTTTTTTTATGTCGTCCCCCTCAGACTGTCCAGTATGGAACACTTTAAAATATTCCTGCCCAGTCGGCCACCGGCTCTTTAATTCGGTAGTCCGGGTGCAGGAAGGTCACTTTACAGTCGGCCAGGCGACTCGAGTGGTCACTTCCTGTGCGCAGCAAAACTGGTATTGATTACCCCCTGGCGTTATTTTTAGAGAAGACTTTGGATGATTCATCTCTCCAGTCTGCTCAGACAAATCCCGGTGGACGGAAGGAGCCGCGTGGTGACCACATTGGAGGGCGCCACCCGGTGGGGACACGTCAGCTGGCTGGAGGAGGGTCTGGTCTGAGGGTCTCGGAGATGAGTGGCTCTTCCTTTTCTTCCTTTATCTTGTACTTTGACCTGCTTGTAATCCAAAATCAAACTGTGGACAGTGACCACTCAGAAAGTCAGAGAAGCTGACGAAAAGTACAAGATGGCAACATGTAAATAAAACTCAAGGTAATTAAACTGAGTCACAGCTCAGCATTGGGCACCAAGCCGGACCCTGGAGTGGACACCAGACCACCTGAGGACACAGAGCCACCAATGAATGTGCAGGTGAGACTGGAGTACCAGGATAGAAGCCCACCTGGACATTCAAACTCTACAGGGACCACATTAGGATTTGGGCCTACACTCTTAGAACTCTGTGGCAGCAGTACCAGCCAATGTGCCAACTTACCCAGTGCTACATCTGTAACCGCTGTGCCACCTGGGCAACTACAATCAAAATCCATCAGTCAAACATCAGAACCTAAGGGGGGAAAAAACAAAGAGCTGAAACGACACGGACAGGGGGACATAATGACAAAAGGTGACATGGCACAGTAGTGCAGGATTCAGTGCTGCTGCCTGACATCTCCAGGTACCTGAGCTCAAATGCCAGCCCAGGCGTCGTCAGTGCCACATTGAGACCTTTACTCATGGTGCCCTGCGTGCAGTAGGCTCAGCATGAGTGTGGCCCGTGGGATGCTGGCATCCCACCCAGACCCAGTCTGACACTTTCACACAGTGTCACTAGATGAGGCTGCAGCTGCTCATGTCCCTTGAGGAATGAGCTGAATATGAACATCAATGACATAAGGGACATCTTTAAAATACTGAAGGGACAAAACAAGAGGAACACTGTTAGCTTAATTAACAGCCACGGCAAGAGGACACGTGGACAGATACGGGGTTGGGAGAGGGGACAACTTTATTTAAATGTCACAGTGGGTCTCGTCACACAGGGACATACAGATATGAGGAGCAAACAAACTCCAAAATAACGCAGCATATTGGGCTGCTTCTATCTGTCTATCAATTATATAGCACCTTTCACATCTATCTATCTATCTATCTATCTATCTATCTATCTATCTATCTATCTATCTATCTATGTGTCTGTCTGTCTGTCTGTTTGTATGTCTGTGTGTCTATCTATCAATTACATAGTGCCTTTCACATCTCTCTATCTATCTATCTATCTATCTATCTGTCTGTCTTTCTGACTGTCTGTCTATCTATCTATTATATAGTGCCTTTCACATCTATCTATCTATTATATAGTGCCTTTCACATCTATCTATCTATCTATCTATCTATCTATCTATCTATCTATCTATCTATTATACTGTATAGCGCCTTTCACATCTATCTATCTATCTATCTATCTATCATATAGTGCCTTTCAATCTATCTATCTATCTATCTATCTATCTATCTATCTATCTATCTATCTATCTGTCTGTCTGTCTGTCTGTCTTTCTGTCTGTCTGTCTATCTATCTATTATATAGTGCCTTTCACATCTATCTATCTATCTATCTATCTATCTATCTATCTATCTATCTATCTATCTATCTATCTATCTATCTATCTTCTTAGCATGTCCTTAAAGAACTAGCCTCCCAACTATGGCAGCAGTAGCCAGCCTGGTCACTTTGACGTGATGGACTTCAGTAATTCGCATCTGAGGCCACTTTGTTACTTACCAGTAGTCGTTTGACACTCTGTCCTTTCTTGAGGGGTGCAGGCACAGGGGTCAAGGATTATAACATCAACTTGGAGCCTCAATTAGATAAGCAGACAATCCGTTTCATTGGAGTACTGACAGGAGGCATCTGAGAGGGCTTCAAACGACATGGCAGCACCTCGTCAGATGTGGCCCCTCAAGAATGATGGAGTTCTGCTGAATCACGTAGGCCACTCCGTCACACCGGACAGCAATGTGCAGGGCTGCCAGTTCAGAAGGGGACATGTCACCTCCTGTGGGGCTGACTACTGATAAACGGGGGCCGATCCACTTCATGTCCTCTTGAGGGGCCCCCTAAGTGCTGTGCCCGTAGCTGTCCTCAGCCTGCATGCCCACATGTCGACTGGCCCACCTTTAGTCAGGTCTGCCGTCTTCCACAAGACTGCGCTGCCTAATAATGGGCTTCGGGCGCCATCTAGTGGTTTAGCCGTGAGCCATGTTCCTGAGCAAAACACAAATGAAATTGTGGATCAAGTGACTGGAAACGTCACAAAGTAGTTGCGTTATATATTTCGATTTATTTACAGGGAAGGAAGTGGAGGCAAGTTGACCACCATGAACCCCCCAACAAAGCAGAACGGCGCAGGGTCTGTCATAGATGGGGGTCGCAAACGTACGGCCCCGTGTAGAAGACAGCAGGACCCCAGCGGAACCACGCACGTGGAGCGTCGCACGTTTGGTGACGCCCCCTGCGCTCCCCGCCCCGCCCCGCTCAAGCCCACAAAACACACACACTTCACGGCGCGCCACGCAGACACAGCGAGAATGTGCAAACTCCACACAGAAAATCACCGCAGTTGAACCCGGGGCTCTGGAGTTGTAAGACAGCTGTGCTAAGCCCTGCGCCATTATTACTCCATGATTACACCTTCTGAATCCAGTGCACGGCCACAGAGAGCCGATGCCAACCACACCTGGCGACTGGAAAACACCTTGGATGAGATGCCAGTCTGTCACTGGGCACGGATCTGTCAGAGAGGGAAACTCAACGAAGACAATAATAGGGTGAACATTTCTACCCGGGGCTCTGGAGCTGTGGAACGGCAGTGCTATGGCCTGTGCCACCATGCCACCCTGCACTGCTATTATTATTCCATTATAAAAACCGTTTAATCTAGTTCAGGGGCACATAGCCTGTGCCAGCCACACTGGGCACTTGGAGCACTGAGTTCATTACAGAGCACACTGCCTGGCATCAACAGGGAAGACATTCACACTCCACGATGACAATTCGACACACTGCTGTCTCACAGCTCCAGAGTCCCGGGTTCAAATCGTCACCATACCATAGACCTACGGTATGTCTACAGGGCTTTGTATGAGTAGTGTGCCCTGTGCTCCAGGTGCCCGCTGTGTCCACGACAAGGCACGCTCGCACTCACGACTCTCATTTAGTGGCACGCAGACGCCATGCAGTCGCCACACTGGCAATCAGAATGTAAAGACTTGAACCCGGGACTCTGGAGCTGTGAGGCGGCAGTGCCCACCCCTGTGCCACCCTCATTACAAGTAAAGACGTCTTCGGCTGATGTGCTCTTACAACTCAGGTCACGGATGGACGGAGACCCCGAGGGAGGCACTGAAGCCGCCACTTGTCCATTTGTTTAAAGCTGAGTCAGGTAACTGCACTTTACGATGACACTTTTTAAAGAAAGACGCTATATAACATGAATGATCGAGAGCCAGCCACATTGATGGTGTTAGTGAAGAATCGGCAGCCACGGTCGAATAATTCCATCGCATAAATCAATGAGTGCTAAAAGAAACGGAAAGTAAAAGTGTGAGCTGTGGTTTATATAGCGCCTTGAAGGTGGCACGCAGATCTCTAACTTCCCCTCCGCCATGTCGCGCTGTCACTTTATAATTCAGCATTTCTTTGCTGCTGTGATATAATGGAGCTCCTCCTGCTCTTCATCAGTATTTATGCTCATCTTAACCGAATTCATATATTTGTGTTATTACAGCTCCATATAAAAGCTTCCTGGAAGACCTACAGCTCTCTATAATAATAATAATAATAATAATAATAATAATAATAATAAATTTTGTTTATACTGTATAGCGCCTTTCCCATTCTCAGCGTTTCCTTCCACGATGTTGTGCTGCTGTGATACAATTCAGTCCTTCCTCGTCTTCATCGGTGCGCGCTTGTCTTTGTCGAATTAATTTGTCTCTTATATAGCGCCATGAAGAAAATCCTGGAGGACAGTTCTCTATAATAATAATAATACATTTTATGTACTGTATATAGCGCTGCGGTGGGCTGGCACCCTGCCCGGGGTTTGTCTCCTGCCTTGCGCCCTGTGTTGGCTGGGATTGGCTCCAGCAGACCCTGTGACCCTGTAATTAGGATATTACGGGTTGGATAATGGATGGGTGGATGTATATAGCGCCTTTACCATATGCATCGTTTTCATTCGGGATGTTGTGCTGCTGCTCCGTCAATTTCTTGTCTTTATCAGTACAGTATGTGTTTGTCTTGACCAAATTATTTTATTTGTATTTTATACAGCGCCATGAAAAAGATTACTAATAAAAATACATTTATTTATATAGCGCCTTTCCCCTGCTCAGCGTTTTCATCTCCAGCCCGTCCATTACTTGATCACTATGCGTTTGTCTCGACCAAATTAATTTTTTTTGCGTTTTATATAGCGCCATGATGAAATGGCCTTTAAGACATGCAGTTCTCCAACGTTTACTCCCGCGATATCGCGTTGTGTCGATGTCAGTCCAGATCATCCTCCTCTTCATCAGTGCGCACTGGTGTCGACGGAATAAATGAATCTGCGTTTTGTATAGCGTCTTAAAGATGGGCCGCGATTCTCAAACGTTACCCTCCGCGACGCCGTACTGTTGGGGTGCAGCTCAGTCCTTCTGTCGTCCTCAGCAGTATGCGCTCGAATAAATTCATCTTTATTTCATATAGCGCCATGCTCCGAGAATATGCAGCTATCTTTTCTCCCTGCGATGTTATGCTCTTGGGACAATACAATCCAAATCATCCTCTTCTTCATCAGTGTGTACTCCATCCATCCATCTATTTTCTAACCCGCTGAATCCGAACACAGGGTCACGGGGGTCTGCTGGAGCCAATCCCAGCCAATACAGGGCACAAGGCAGGAACCAATCCTGGGCAGGGTGCCAACCCACCGCAGTCAGTATGTACTCGTGTTGGCTAAATAAAGTAATTTGTGTTTTATACAGCGCCATGAAAAACTTTCCTGGAAGACACAGTTCTCACTATTATTATTATTATTACATTGTAAGTATATAGCGCCTTTCCTCACTGCCGTTGCTGTTATATTATGCCAGCCCTTCGGAAGTTCCTCGTCATCATCAGCACGCTTCTCTTGACCGAATTCATTTTTTTTTATGTTTTTTGGTATAGCATGCTTGGAAGACATGGCGTACGCTAACGTTTGCGATGTCGTGTCGTAAATATTCCAGATCATCCTCTTCTTCATCAGCAGACTCTTTTATGGACCGAATTAATTCATCTGTGTTTATAGCGCCATGAAAGACATCCAGGTACCATTAATAATGTTCCACATTTCCTTCCACGATGTCGCGCTGCTGTTATATAATGCCAGCCCTTCCTCCTCTTCATCTCATTCGGGCACACCGCTGCTATACCACCTGGACGCTGCGGACCGCCGGACCCTTTAAGAGTCGCGGGCGCGCGCGCGCGTACCCATCTGCATCTCTCTCTCTCTCTCTCTCGCTCTCTCGCTCTCTCCTTCTCGTCCAGTCGCTGCTACGCACCTCATCACCCAACTGCAAAAATGGCCGAGAGGCAAAAGCACGAGGGCCGCGTGAAGATCGGTCACTACCTGCTGGGCGACACGCTGGGCGTCGGCACCTTTGGCAAAGTGAAGAGTTAAGTGCGCGCCGTGGAGGGGCGGGACTGGGCGGGGCGGGGCTCGTGCGGAGCAGCAGGGACACTCGCAGGGGGCGTCACCAGACGTGCGGCGCTCCACGTGCGTGGCACCCTGGGGTCCCTCTGTCTGAGTAGAGTGGGGGGGGTGGTTGTGTTCCGAGCGACCCACGGAGATGTGCGTGTGCGACCCCCGTTTCCGACAGACCCTGTTCGCAGGTTACACGGGGCTCTGCAACAGGTGGCCTGTCAGACTCGAAACTCCTGTGAGCCCTGGCGATGTTGGTGCACGACGGGTTGGCACACTGGGCACAGGCCGAGCAGGTGGCTTTGCCCATTCGCACCCATGCGAGCCCGCGCCGCGAGAGTGAGTGGCACTTTGCAGATTAGCGCTGCTGGAGGCCACGAGTTTATTTTTAGCTTTGTTTTTGGAGGAAAGGAATTCGAGGAGCTAAGAATAGCCATGTCCTTCATTGTGGTCAGCAATCGCACCCTGTCGGGGGTCTCTGCTGACGGCATCTGGTAAACTGTGAGTGTTTGGGGGCGCAATATCTAGAATGTGCCTGATGAGATGCCTTTGATTGTCCCCTTCTCTGTAGTTGGAGAGCATCAGCTGACAGGACACAAAGTGGCCGTGAAGATCCTGAACCGGCAGAAGATCCGCAGCCTGGACGTGGTGGGCAAAATCAAACGGGAAATTCAGAACCTCAAACTGTTCCGCCATCCACATATTATCAAATTGTAAGTGGACACTCTGGGGGTCCACTCCATCTGGGTGATTGATGTGGCTGGACGGCTCGTGGTCTGCTGTGTGATGATGGGCTCATTGGCATCGCTGCCCTATGTGGACTTTCTGGTGGTCAGCCTGACCTTTCTGTCCACTCTCTCTCTGTGTGTGAGTGACACGGCTGGACTGCTCGTGGTCTGCTCTGTGATGGACAGATGGACGTAGCTAACGCACGTGGACACCGGTGTCCACTCTGTGTGACTGATGTTGCTAGTCAGCTGATGGTCTGTTGTGTGACAGTTGAACTGGCTGATGGGCTGACTGACCTAAGTGGACACTCTGGTGGTCACCCTAGGCTTGCTGTCCACCCTCTCTGTGTGATTAATGTGGCTAGAAATCCCCTGGCCTGCACTGCACTGACCAGCTTCACCTCTCTGACGTCCATTTGTATGCCCTCATTAGTAATGGAGTGCAGCCATCATTCTGGAGCTGCCACACCTTTGTGCCCGCTATTTCTTACAGGTGGCACCAGTGGCCTACCCTTATCACAGCAACATGGACTTGGGTTCAAAGCCCACAATGGGTCTCTGACTGCTTATTTTTCTTATTGCCTTTATCCATTCCCCAATGACGCTGCCCCCTGGTGGTCAGATGAGTTCCCCACAATGCAATTTACTGCCAAAATAGACAAAGCTTCTCACCTTGCTCCAGGTTCCTCACACAAGCCGCCCCTTATTTGGTGCCCTTTTCATAAGCATGGCATCACTGACCCCTGAGTGCTTCACCAATGCCATGTGGCTCTAGTGCATCCTGTGGTCGAAAGGTGCCAACTCCCGGGATGGCAACATCTCTCACTTCCCTGCTATCCAAACCATCTCAGTGCCCAGTGGTGGGCATGGCAGGCTTCTGCCTTTGGCCCTGTTCTCTTGGGATGTGCCACATTGAAATAGTGGAAGGCAAGTCACGAAGCTGTGTGTCTTCATTAATTAACGTCAGGATACTGACCTCCTGGAAGTGGAGAGTGACCACCAAGTGCTTTGTGGCCATTAAGCAGAACATTACATTAAAAGCACTCGTTTTGCCTTTCTCACTAAATGAGTAGGCATTTGCCCGCTCCTGGGGTTATCAAGTAGCATGCCAAGCACTGTTAAAGGTGCAATATGAAAGAAAGACCTGCCATGACATCACTCCTAGATGGAGGCTCCAACATCTTGAACTTTGCAGTAAGCAGGAGTCTCCCTTCCTGTTGGGCACCCAGAAGTAGAAGAAGAGCCGAGCTGCTCTGGCTGTCAAGCAGGCCGCAGTTCCATTGTTAACCAGCAGAGGGTGATGGACACTTGGACTCGATTGACTGGACACTTCGGTCTTCCAGCTGGGCGCACCGGCTGTTTATTTCTGCCCAGTTGCCCCTCTGTGGTGTTTGCATGCAGAGGCATTCAGGTCAGATGGGAGGGGTTTAGATTGTGGTGCCCAGTGAAGGATGCCCATCTTCAGGGGGGTCACTAGAGGGTGGCTTTGAGGTTTCATTTCAAATGGATGTGAGGGGGCAACACAAAGTCCGTAAAGTGATGCCCCCCTTAGTGAAGATGGCGTCTCAGACAGCAGATCTGAAGTGCCCTCTGCTGCTCTGAGGGGTCTGCCAGTGGTGTCTCTTATGGATGAGAAACAAACCCCCCACCCCATGAGACCCCAAGGACAGCGCTAGACTGACGGATTCTGCTTTGAGATGCTGGGGTGGGGTGGGGTGGGCTACTGTAAGGCCATGGGGCCCATTTGTCCTGATTCTGTCACTGGCCAGTGCCCATAATTGGGAGTCGTATTCAAGTGTCTTACTTCCAACCCTCAACCGTCGGGGGTCTCCCGGCTCATTCCGTGTTTTCCATCCTGCTGACTCTCAACTTACTCCTTTAGATTTCAGGCTCCATATTTCGTATACCGAGCTTCACCCCTTAGCAGGCATAAAAAGTAATGTGGGCTGGGTGGGCTGGGTCTCTGGGACCCCTTAATTAACCCAATGTGCCCCACGGTGCAGTGAGTGTGATGAGCGTCCACTACTGACAGCAGCAGAAAATCTTTAGCTGAAGTGCAGGGAAGGGAGAGGAGAATACAGGCATGATGGGGTGGGGAGTGGGCGGGGCGATATGACAGGATGGGCGGGGTTAGGTGTTTGAATGTCAACAGGATAGGCAGAGCTAGATATCTAAATCGCAGTACGCTGGGCAGGGCTAGATATTTGATTGACAGCAGGCTCAGTTGGGAGGGGTTAGATATTTGAATGGCAGCAGGATAGGCGATTTCTAGATATCTGACTGGCTCCAGGGTGGGTGGGGCTAGATTTTTGATAGCGATATGTTTGAATGGCAACAGTCTGGGTGGAGTTGGCTTGGTGTTTGATAGCAGCAGGATGGGTGGGGCTAGATGTCTTAATTGACAGCAGACTCATTTGGGTGCCAGTTAGATATCAGACTGACAGCAGGCTGGGCGGGGCTAGGTGATTGACTGACAGCAGGTACTGTTGGATGGGTCTCGATGTTTGAGTGGCAGCAGTTTATGTAAGGCCAGATATCTCACTGGCAGAAGCCTGGGTGGGGCTAGATGTTTGAGTGACAGCAGGCTTAATGGAAGGCTAGATGTTTGATAACCAAACGATGGGTGTGGCTAGATGTTTGAGCGACAGCAGACTGAGTGGAGGGGCTAAATATTTTAGTGGCAGTCAGCTGGGTAGGTCTAGATGTTTGTTGTCACCCAGAGGGGTGGGGTTAGACATTTGAGTGACAGCGGGCTCAGTTGGATGTGACTTGATAATTAAATGGTAGCAGGCCAGGCGGGGCTGGATAGCTGACTGGCAGCAAACTGGGTGGGCTTAGATATTTGAATGGCAGCAGGCTGGGGGGGCTTAGATGGTCTACTGGCAGCAGACTAAGTGGAGGAGGGTGTCTCGATGTTTGAGTGGCAAAGAAGGAGAGCACAGCTTTTAAATCACAGGGTGCTGAGAAAGAGGGGTTTAGTCCTGTGCCACACAACCTTGAGGTGGTCCTGTGAGAATCCTACAGGAATGCTTACTTGCACCCCCCAATTACTAGGGGGTATTTCACACACTGGTTGTAAGTGTAGACCACCGTGCAGTACCTTCAGGCTCAACCGTCCTGATATGGCTGAGGGGATGCCAAGGTGGAAACACCAACAGCAGAAGACGAATCTGATAATTAGGAGCTGGCAGTGCTGATATCAAGAACTGAGGGCAAAGAAAACCAATGCCCACCCAAAAAGTATATCAGGACTTGAAATTAAGGCTTGAAGCTCAAAACCTGAACGAGGACCAAGCAGTAACGAGACGCTTAACCCTACAGCCACACCGATTTTTAAAATTTTCATGACTCATAACAGCAACCCGACTGTGCCACTGCTGGCCTGGGCACCAGGACTGGTGTTTAGTTCTTGGGTGGTACAGTGGCCCTCGGAACTCAAGTCCTGGTGGGGTCTTTGTGGGCTTTTCGATTGGCTCTCTGGTATTCATTCCTCAGACTCAAAGTGGCACGTGTTGGGCTAAGTGATGACTCCTAGCTGGTTCTGCTGTGCCAATGTGTGCCAGCGTCATCTGTGATGGACTGGTACTCCTTCTGGGGTGTGCCATTGCCTTATGCCCACAGCCGGGTGTGAAGACATGCATATGAGTGTGAGTATGAAGATCTGGTTTGGAAAATTCCTAAAGCATGAGCAGCCCCCTGTAAGCGGGCAGCTTGAGACCCCTTGTCCTGGTCAGCCCCCTTATGAACTTACCACCCATGACCCCCTGACCTCCCGCTCCTGTCTTGCAGGTACCAGGTGATCAGCACGCCAACGGACTTCTTCATGGTGATGGAGTACGTGTCAGGGGGCGAGCTCTTTGACTACATCTGCAAACATGGGCGGGTAAGAGAGTGGCGCTGGGCAAGGGGTGGGGGTGCCAGTGTGTTTATAGTGCCTTTCCTTATCATGACAAGATGAGACATCTATCCACAGATGAGAGACAAGTCGAGTCAGACTGGCGTCATGTGCCCAGGCCCATTTTAACAGCTTCATCTTCTCACTTTGCATGTCCATGTGCCCTCATGCTCATTTTGAAAGGCGCTATATAATGTTTTCCTGACTGACTTTGACTCCCACACCGAAGTTGTTCAAGCTGACCTGAGGAGGCGTTGGGCATATGAGGGACTGAGGAGAGGACCTGGCATTTGAACTGGTCATGTCCCCCAGGTGTTGATTGAGCGGGCGCCGCTAATGTTGTGCCCATTTCAGGTGGCAGATGCCGAGGCCCGGCGCCTGTTCCAGCAGATCATCTCAGCTGTGGATTACTGCCACAGGCACATGGTGGTCCACAGAGACCTAAAACCGGAGAACGTACTTTTGGATGCCAACATGAACGCCAAGATCGCCGACTTTGGTAAGTGAGTCGGGGGCAGGTTGTTATTCCTTGCCATTCTGGGTGGGCTGGCCGTGGGAGGACCCTCATGTCACTCTGTGTATGTCGGACCACGTGATTGGTCAAAGGCAGAGAGTGAGGAGGGATAAACAAAGTGAGAGGGCGCGTAGTGAGGACACCCAGTGGCAGTGGCACAGTGGCACACTCATACTGGCACATTCTAAGAGAGACATTAGTAGACACCTAAAGGTTCTGCACCTTCACACACACACACAAATACTCTTGCCATAGCACTTTGAGAGTCAGGTACATGTCCACACTTTTGGTTACACTCACACACACACACACACTTACTCACAATACAAGTGTGCACACACAAGTCCAGTTCTGCGCATTCACACTCCCACCAGTCTCTCCTTAACTTACCCTGAAGCCCCTAGCATACACACACACAGTCACAACACTCATTACGTACCCCTGGACAGTCACCCCCATACACAGCTCACACGCTGACACACACTGTAACACTCCCACCATCCTGCTCACACTCATTGATACACACTCACATTTAACACACACACACTCTGTTAGACTCAGTCACCGATGTGTTTAAAAGAGTGTAATGTCACTGACACTCTCACAGCGACATGGTGGCAGTCTTACACACTTACTCTCGCACTGAGTCCACCGTGCCAGGCCGTCTCTCCCACACACACACACAGACCCAGCAGTGCCCAGATGTTCACACTCACACTCACACCCACCAATGTCCTGAGCGCCTCTCAAGTCAAGTCAAGTGTAGGCTGCCTCTGAGTGAGGGTGAGATCACGTACACACTCCTAACACACTCACACTCACACTTGGCAGCAGTCACTCTCGTGCACTCTGGCTAAATGTCTTTCACACACTCACACAATACACTCTGCCAGTCTTCCTCTTTAACACACGCTGACTTTTGCACTCGCCAATGCGCAGGCCCCCCCCACTCACACTCACACACACACACACAGTATAAAGTCTAGCAGACTGACACAGACGAGTGTGATTTCACTTACACACTCACATCAGCTAACCTGGCAGTGTTGCCCATCGACACTCTCACTAAGTTCACCCCACTAGTCACACACAAGGCACAGTCTACTAGACTCGGCGGCTCAGGGGTCTGCGGAGTACGCGTTGTATTGGGGGGCCTCGAGATCGTCTGTGCACAGCGGTGCTGTCTATGGGGGTCAACTCTAAGCCCCCAATCCTGGGGCAGAAAAGTGATGACAGTACAAGTGAGTTCAAAGTCCACAGCGGCCACATCTGAGTCCCGTCGCGTCACTTCAGGTCACTGAGGCTCCACTCCCACTGCAGGACGGGGGTCTCTGCTCACATTTTTGGCTCACGTCCAGAGAAGTCCATTCTCCAAAAAGCACACAAAGTGATGGCTTCACACATCAGTCAACACACAACCCTTACTGATGACAAATGTCCCCCTGCTTTCTGTTCCGTGAGCCAATTCACATACTTATGACCCCCTGAGTGTCTCATCACTCATAAGCTGAAAGGCTCTTTATGGACAAAATCAAAAGAAAACGTCCTGAAGTCGTCGGTGACCCGCAGTGTCACTTGGTCAAGTCCAGCAGTCGGCTCGCCTCCCACATGTCACCGCTGGTGTCATCTCCCCAGGTGAGCGCCGCGGGGACCGATCAGCTGATGCAGGTACCTGACCTTTGATTTCCATCTCCAGATCTCAGAGTTTGATAAGTCAGAGTCAGCAGCAATATGCAAAGAAAGAAAGAAAGAAAGAAAGAGATGAATGGAGGGATGGACAAACTGAAAGTGTATATAACTCATTTTAGGGTTTGGATCCTAGCTCTGTGGAAATCAAAGTACTGTTGATTGCAGAGAAAGAAAGAAAGAAAGAAAGAAAGAAAGAAAGAAAGAAAGAATACGCACAGAGTGTCTGACTTGGCACCCTCGCTCCTCTCTCTCGCCCGATGTCGATGCCATTCTAGGCGTTGTTTATGCCACTCAGGCACACGCAGGGATTTGACGTCAGGTCACCGAGCCTGACGGTCCTCCTAAGTTAAAGAGGGTCTGCCTGTCACCTGATTGTCCCCCACGGCCCCCGGATGTCGACTCTTATCGGCCCCCGGCGCTACGTGTTGACCATCATCGACGATTCTTTTTGCAAGCGATTCAGAATCTGGTGTGATGACGTAGCGATGTCGATGCTGAGCCCACAAAATGAGTCCAATTGAAGTCATCAGACCGAGTGGTGGTCCTGAGGCTTAGCATCTGCGCTGGCATCCAGAAGGTTGCCAGTTTAAATGCCAAAGGGGATCCTTACTGTGCTGGGCCCTTACCCAGGGGGCACTCTACAGTGGCTGACCCAAAGGGGGTACACGAAAACAAACACATTCCTAATATAAGAAATTGTATACGGCGAAATAAAGAACAACAAAAAAATAAAAGAGAGGTGACATCATAGACCACCATGAACCCCAGCGACACACGGACTTCTGATTATTTACGGTGCAGAATGTCTGAGATGGCAGCTGAGCAGAGAGGCATCTTCACTGGGCACCACCTTGGCACTTGGGTTCGCAATTCTCTGCTTGTTCAGTTATGCCCGAGTCAGACTCAGGGTGACGTGTAACGTTTTACTGTGCTGAGTCCAAAGTCTCTGCTGCCATCTGGTGGATGAAATAACTTCATGCTGCAAACTTATATGGAGCGCTAAGGTGGCTCATTAATATTCATGAGTGGGGCGGAGCCTCCAACAACAAACACGATGGCAAACGTAAAGTCGTAACGGGAGTTTTAAAATGAATTGAAATGGACTGACAGTGACAACGATGTGATTTGGTCATCAGACAGTGACACTGAAATACTGCATAACTGAACTGCAGTGGTGTGCCCGGTGATTTCAGTCAAGTGACACTTCATCATGGTGTGACAGCAGCTGTGTGAGAAAAAGGCAAAATGACTGCAATGAAGTGAGAGGACAAGCGAGACGTCGGCCCCTCAAAGCAGAATTCACAATGCAGTGAGTGTCAAACTTCACGTCAGGGCAAGTGTGGACGTCACTAAGCCCTGCGCTGTGGTCACCTACAATAACACAAGGGGGGTGTCGTCCGCACAGCTCAGGCGCTGGCATTGTACCCTCGTGTGTGCCAGCGGCAGAAAAAATAAAATGAAATAAAAAAGGGGATGTAAAGAAACGTACTTGAACTGCCCCGATGGTGACGCGTCACTTGAAGTAGCGCAGTGGACCCCCACACCTGCTTGTCCTGCCGTGTCTGTTTCTGTTACACTTAATGGCGTTCTTCTCTTGTTGGAAAAAAAAAAATCAAGTTTGTTTGGCTTGGGGTCAGTGTGACGCAAGGGAGGTCCCTACAGAAAAGCAACCTGACAGAAGCGGAACGTGGAGGGGACAGCAACGTCCCCACAGGAGGCCTAGGAGAGCAATTCACACCTGAGATCAGGCTGGGAGGGCAGGATTTCTGTAAAGAGATAATAAAATGTGCATCACGCGAACGAGAAAAGACGCGTCTCGTGTGACACCAGCGCTGTGCTCGATGGCCGCCTACTGAAGCCTCACAGGTGACTTACGGTGACGGTGACAGGAGCATCAGAATCCTTGGGGGAAATCCTAGATAGAAAGGTCTCTGAATTAAACAATGAGATGAACATCTCAGGTTTATCTTTAAAAAGCGGAATTTGGTTACTCGCCCTCGTCAATGTATGCAAATAAGGCAGTCTCACCATCCAATCAGTGCACAGCATCAGAGAGGTTTTTTGTTTGTTGCTTTGTTTGGGTTTTTTTTTCTTATTTTGACACTATGGGGGGCTTATTTTAGCTTGTCAGGAGTCCAGACCCTCAACAAATGGGGTGGGGGGGGGCTGAGATTTTTAATGTCCGAGATGGGCAGAGATGTCTGAATGCTGAATGCAGGCCGGTTGCCGTGGTGATCGTTTGAAGTCATTGTGCTGTGTCTGTGTCCCTTATGCTTCACCAGTTTGGTAATTATTGTTATTTATTATTATTTTGTAGTCATCTATAATCCTGCCCCCCCATCCATAACAAGTCAATGCATGCAAAATGGAGACCCAAACGAAAGTCAAAGTCTTACCTAGCCCCTCAGATCCACACGTGGCACCCCGACTAGGCTGGCACAGGTGCCTGTAACTCCATTTGCACACTCACACCAATGTGTCACACTCATTGGATACACTCTAGCCGCCCCACTAATACACTCACACAAATGTCACATGCAGTAATGCCGCTGTCACTCCTCCCTTTGACTGTGACACACTTGTCACCTCAAGGTCCCCCAGGCCGAGTGGCCACTAGCAGGCTTCATTGGCTGATCCCACGTCTGTGGTGTGTTCGTGACGTGGCCCCCGTGTTTACACTCACCTTCATCCGACGTGGAGTGTGGCTGCTAAACGTTGGTTTCCTGGCTGCGCCCCAGACTATGTGGGTCATCCACCACGTGTCATGTCACCCAGAGGTACAGACTGGCATATCATTTGAATGAGAGATCTGGAAATTAGACCAATTCAAAATGCCAGGCCACGATCGAGACCAAAAAAGAAACAAAAAGTCAATAATCCGTAAGGTCAAAGCCCAAAAAACAAAACCCCCAAAAAAACTCAGGGAACCAAAGCTGCAATCACAGGCCCTCACTTTTGTGAGTTGGACCCTGTTGTTGTGCCCAGAATGGCCAAAGCAGCGTGATGCCCTAAAAATGCCCACCCATGGCAGGGCCTGAGCTCCCATTGTTAATGGCTGCCTTTGACCCACCTGGGCTAAAATGTGCTTAGCTTCAAAGTTCAAGATGTCCAAAAACTACACGAAAATATCCAACTAGGGAGGAGGATCACAGTCAACCCCTGGCTAATACAGAGCAGTACAACAAAAAAAATCTAATTTAAAAGAGAATATATGAAGAAGAAAAAAATCCAAAAGAATTTACCACCAAGGCAATCATAAACACAATCCAGAAATCAGAAAACCCAAAAGTGGAACCAAAAAGAGTGGAAAAGCCAATGAATACAAAGAATTGACAACAGCAAAGAGGAAAGACTCACCAAGCAGAAACA
Organism: Polypterus senegalus; assembly: GCF_016835505.1. Classification (NCBI taxonomy): domain Eukaryota; kingdom Metazoa; phylum Chordata; class Cladistia; order Polypteriformes; family Polypteridae; genus Polypterus; species Polypterus senegalus. The sequence continues at coordinate 142,564,184 of NC_053167.1, read as the reverse complement.
ATGTTGCACAAGGGACTACAATTCCCATGAGCCTTTGGACCATCTGAGTGACCCTCAAGTAATAGAGAAACGCGGGCTGTGCACAAATGAAACAAGAACCATCAGTGGTCTGCTGCAGGACAAATGGGAAGAAGAGGAACTCACCGGAATGAACACGAGCTCCTCAAGGCAGCCGAGTCGAGAGCTGAGCACTCAGGTTACTGATCTGCCAGGAACTCAACAAACACTGAGAATCCCACAACTGACACCAGTGTGTGACCCTAAGGTGTGACCCAGGTCACTTCACCTGCCTGTGCTCCAATCGGAAAAAACAAACGAGATGGAAACAATTGTCACCTTGGAGAAAAGTGTCAGACAAATAATAACAAAAATAAAAATCAAGTGTGTAATGCTAAAACTGGTCATCGTGCTATTGCAGGCATATCTGGCACTATAGGTACCATGGATGGAACATTCATACCTATTAGATAGATAGATAGATAGATGAAAGGCACTATATAATAGATAGATAGATAGATAGATAGATAGATAGATAGATAGATAGATAGATAGATAGAGATAATATCCAGCATTGCTCAGGTGGTCTCTAACTGGGAGACACTGGGCATCCTCTCCATGAACAATTAGCACCCCCAGTGCTGAAGCATAGAACTGCGGTTGAGCAGACGCAGAATGGCACACCACCGAAGCTTGCACTGTGGCAGAGCGTGCCCGGGGCACATGGGTGAAGAAGCCATTCTGGTGCTCGGGGGGCTTCCACAAGCCTTGGACTACAACACTTCTTTACGGTCCATAAGTTGTTTCAACTTCTCTCTTTCTTTTTGTGAAGTGCTGCTTTCTTTTCCTGTTGCTGCTCGCTGTTGTTCTTTTCTTCAAGGACGCCGTGTCACATTTAGTGCCCGTTCATCGATTTTCAACTAATATGTTGAATTAATTTTACTTGTTACTCAAATTTTCAATTTCTTTTATTTTTTTTTTTTTGGATGTTTACACCGATATTTAAAATCTGCGGCATCACGGCCCCCATTGTCAACAGTCAGCTGTTCAGAGATGGACACCCAGCCTTTAGATTTGGTCATTAAATGTCGAATTACAAAGGGCTTCAGCAAACTCTCATAAATTCCACTCGTTCTTCACACGTGTCGTTCATTTTTCGCTAAGATCGGCCATTCTCAGGATGCGCCCCTCTGTACGAGACCCTTTTGAAAAAGCTTGGTAATTAAACGTGTGTTCTTCTCCTCCGCTGCTCCAATACTTTAAATGATGACAACTTTCAACTTCATTCTCACAGATGGCGCCCTTTTGATCCATTCAATGAGCCCCCCTTCCAGTCTCCAACACCAGACAGCATGTCGTGCCACACACATAAAGCAATGGGCATGGAGTCAAGTCTCAGACTGGCAGGGTCACCCCAGTGGTGCCCACCACTTGCTTCCCACTCTCTCCTTTTGTCCCGCAGGTCTCTCCAATATGATGGCAGACGGGGAGTTCCTGAGGACCAGCTGTGGCTCTCCTAATTATGCGGCCCCCGAGGTCATCTCAGGCAGGTGAGTGGTCACCCGCTGTGTCTTTGGTCAGTCTGTCATCTCGTCACCAAAAGTGTGACCTCCCGTCAACTCTCCACTCCACAGGCTGTATGCTGGACCAGAGGTGGACATCTGGAGCTGCGGGGTCATCCTGTATGTGCTGCTGTGTGGCGCCCTGCCCTTTGACGATGACCACGTGCCCACCCTCTTCAAGAAGATCAAAGGTGGGGTCTTTTACATCCCGGAGCACCTGAGTCGCTCGGTGGCCAACCTACTCATGCTGATGCTGCAGGTGGACCCGCTGAAAAGAGCCACCATCAGGGACATCAGGTATCCTGTTGATGCCCTCGGAGCAGAGTGCCATACTGGCTGGGTGACTCCCCCACCCTCTCAGCCCACTGCCACTCTGAGATAAGATTTAAAATGTCACCCTCTGCGTTCTGCCATCTATAGATTGACAGGAGGGGGGGCAGCTCATAATCAAAATGATGCCCCCCGACTCTTACCGGCAGGCAGTGTACTTCTCTCAGCTTCTGGCATGAATTACCAGGAGACAGCACCTTCTAGTGCCAGTCATAACTGGGACCCTTTTTTATCTTTTCCTTGTTACTATTCACAGTGCCCTCTTCTTGTTCCTTGTAGTTTGTGCCATTTCAAACAGCGCCCTTTGGCTTTAAGTGGCAGTCAATGCACTTCTGCCAGCTTCCCTTACCAGGACAAGGGTGCAACTCATGTTGTTAACCAATGCCTGCTGTGCCAAACCCTTCACTTTTAGCTGGTGCCTTTTTCCCTTTTTCTTGTACCATGAATGCTGCCCCCTACCCTTCATTGTTAGCTGGTGCCCTTTTGCCCATTTCTCACACCGTTGCCTTTATGTAACAGCCAGAGTACGTCTGCCAGCTGTGGGGGCTAAAATGGGGCATTGTTCAAATTAAAGAGAAAGGACCCCCCGTGCACCTCTACCCCGATCCCACAGCTGATTCCCTTTCATCTTTGGCTGTAGTATTAACGGCGCCCCCTGCTGTGTTCTTGTGGTTTGTGCTCTTTGATCCCTTTTTCTCTCTCTCTCTCTCTCCACGAGCAGCGCCCCCTGTCTTTAAGTGACACTCAATGCACTTCTGTCAGCTTCTCCCACTCAGAACTTTCCACTTTGAAGAGCACCACCTACTGGCAATGGGCACTCGTTCATCTCGTTCTTCTATTTTAAGCAGCGCCCCTTTCTGTTAGCCAGTGCCCATGGACTTATTTCTTAAACATTGCCCCCTACTAATGGGGAGGGGGGTTAAGGGGTGGTTGGTAGTATCCATCTTTGTACTTACACAATGACCAGCACCACCAACACTCACCTCTGACTTTTAGCGGGTGTCCTTTAGCATATTTTCCACATTTGCCCTTCCTGTTACTGGCAACTGGCATACGGCTTGTTTCTTGCTCAGAGAGATAGGGGGCGCTGCTCATTTTGATGACAGAGGAACACAAAGATTTCACCTGTGAACAGTGCCCCCTACCCCTCATTGCCAGCTGCTGCCCTTTTGTGTCATGAACAGCACCCCTCACCTTTAAATACCAGCTATTGTATTTCTGCCTGACTCTGGCACTAAGACAGGGGCATTGTTCAAGTGAACCACCCTGACTGCTAGCTGGTGCCCTTTGGCCTGTTCCTTGTACCGTGACCAGCACCCCCACTTCTTTCTTGAAGATTCGTCACACTATGAACAGCACCCCCTACCTCCTAACTGGCTGCTAGTGGTCTTCTGCCCATTTCTTATACTTTGCCCCCTGCTCTTTCACTGGCACTATCTTGTCCATTTCTCATGTTAGAAGCCACACCCCCCCACTTCTTTCTCACAGATGGTGCCCTTATGATCCATTTTTTTGATTGTTTGACCTCAGATCTCATCTCTTACTGGGCACCAGGGCATTTCTGCATGCCTCTCACACACAAAGACAGGGGGCACTGTTCAAGTGATATGCAGTGCCCCCTGTATAGTACTTCTTCCATTAGGACCAGTGCCCTCTAGTTTCTAATCGCTGCCATCCTTTGATGTGTTAGTCACACCCTGCCTCTCACTTGCATATAGCGTACGTCTTCCTTGTCACACTTGGGGACGCTGTTTGGAGTTAGACTTCTGTGTGCCCCCTGGTGTCTGGTAGCTGATGCCCGTTTTGCTCAGTTTCTAACATTATGAAGTGCACCCCCCACCCACACACTGTACTTGTGCCTGCTTCCACATTAGGCTAGGGGGTGCAGTTCACATTGAGAGCAGATGTCCTCCTGTGTCACCATTGCACTATTAAATGGTAGACTGCGAATGCCAGCAGGTGCCTACTTCTTCAGATATTAATTCAGCAGTGTGATTGTGTTTGCTCCTCTGCCTAAACAGTAGGGGGCGCTTTTCAGATCAATGGCGGAGGCCCTCCTGTGTGTCCACATTATTAAACACACCTGCCTACGTTTTTCACAGCGACAAGCAGCCTCACACTGGCAGCCTGCTTCTCACACCTGAAGACAGGTGGCGCTGTGGACACTGGAAGCTCCTGTCTGATTACACCATGCAGAGGGTCTGCCAGCTGAGCTGCTCACCACTGTCAACTAACAATGCTATCTTACACTAAGAACAGCAGCACGCCCACCCGACCCCACAGTGCCACTGTACTTCTGCCAGCCTCTTACATGTAGGCAGGTGTGCTGTTGCCACTGACACTGATGCCCTCTTGTGTGCTCACCACTAAACAGCGCCCACTGTCTGTCTGTCTGTCTGTGTGCTGATGCCTCCTTCTTCAGCACTGCTCACCCCTCTCTACTACCACCACTGGGAAAAGAGCCCCCTGCTGTCTGGTAACTGGTGCCAGTTTCTCCTATCATGGACAGCAACCCATTGTCTGTCACTGTACTTCTGCTAGTGTCCACACTCAGACAGGGCTGTGCTGTTCACACAACAAGGTGATGCCCTCCTGTGGTTTACACTATAGACAGCAGGCCCAGCTCAATGGTAGCCGGTGCCAACTTCAAGTTCTAACAGGCAGTGTGCTTGTGTTTGCTTCTGGCACTAAATGACAGGGGGCGCGGATGTCTATATGTGTGCTTGCATCATTAATCAGTGCCCACTGACTACCTGGCAGCTGCTATCTGTGTCGTCCTCTTTGACCACACTGCCCACAAGTGCAGAATGCTGACTTGTCACACTCAGACAGAGGGCGCTGTTCAGCGTGATCCGCAGTGCCCATCTATGCCTCTTCCGTAATAAGCAGTGCCCCCAAGTTTCTGGTAGGTGGTGCTCTTTAGTCCAACAGAGTGCAAGTGAGGCCTGAAACACCCACAGTGTCCGTCACACCACACCAGTCATGAAATGCCCGTTGTTTGCCCGGGTGCAGCGTGGTTAAGATTCGGGTTTGCCATAGGGCAATTGGACTCGAATGATGATGACAGTTGAGTAAACCAACAGACACACACGTGCAATCCAACTCACTGGAGCTCCTGAATCGAACTGAGGTGGTCTGCAGCTAGACCAACCCCAGAGGGCATTTTGTGACCAACGTTGTTGGCATTAGGTGACAGATGTCATTGGTATGGGGGGCTGCACTTAGACCCTTCATTTCTGAAATTCTGACCTGCACACTGCGACTCTTCTTCTTGCCCCCTTACACTGAGGACAGGGGGGTGTCCTTCTGTGCTTCCTCTACAACCACATCGCCCCCTGCTGTCTGGTAGCGGGTGCACTTTATAAACAGTCCCTTATATCAGTCACTGTAGGTCAGCTTGCGTCCACCCTGAGACAGGGGGCACTGTTTAGGGTGATGCCCGGTGCACTTCTAAGTGTCTTCCATTGTGGACAGCGCCACCCACCTGTCTGGTAGCCGGTGCCCTTTCATCACTTTCTCAGTCTGTGATCAGCACCCCTTGCCCCTTATAACCGCTGTACTGTACTTCTTCAGGCTTCTTACAATGAAAGACAGGGGCACTGTGTGCAGTTTTAGGCGAGGTCCTGCTGTGTTCTGGCAGCTGGTGCCCGGTGAGTGGTCTCTCACATTATGAACACCTCCTTCCACCTTAAGTCAGGGGACACTGATGCCCCTGCTAGCCGATGCCCTCCTGTGCTTACATCCTCCAGAGTAGGGCAGCTGGCATCCACTTTAAGTTCTAACTGCCAGACTTCTTGTGTTTGCTCCTCGCACTAAAAGATAGAGGGCACCATTTCCAGAGTTCACGCCCACGTGCTTACACCACGCAGTGTGCACATCTCCCACCAATACCCAAACCCACCCATACCCCCTCTACTTTTGTCACTTTAATCATCAATGTCAACAACTGTAGTTCTGTTTTCTTCTCACCCTAACAGACAGGGGGCGCTGTTTGGAGTTCTTCACGATGCCCCTCTGTGTTTTGTGCACTTAGAACAGTGCCCACTGCTGGCTGGTGCCCTTTGATTGCTTTTCATACATTATGAACACCTCCCTCCACTAATGATGTGGAAGCAAGAAGCAGCACTGGGCCCAACACAGGGGGCACCATTCTCACAGAGAGCTGATGCCCACCTATGTGCACATATTATTGTACACCACCCCCCGACCGTCTGGCAGTTAGAACATGAAGTAGGCACAAGTTACCAGACTGCTTGTGTTTGCTTTTCACACTAACAGACAGGGGGTGCTGCTGACACCAATAGGAGACGTCCTTCTGTGTGCCCCCCTACACTATGAAGTGCCCGCTGCCTCTGCCTGGCATGGCAGCAGGTGCACTTTTGCCTGTTTTTCACTCTATAACAAACCCCTTCCCACTCTAACTGGCACTTGGTGCCCAACTGCTTGCTTTCCAGAGAGCACGAGTGGTTCAAGCTGGATTTGCCCGACTACCTCTTCCCAGAAGACCCCGCCTATGATGCCAACGTGATCGACGAGGAGGCCGTGAGGGAGACGTGCGAGAAGTTTGAATGCTCCGAGGTGGAGGTGATGAACAGCCTGCTCGGCGGAGACCCCCAGGATCACCTGGCCGTAGCGTACCACCTCATCATCGACAATCGACGCATTATGAACCAGGCCAGCGAGTTCTACTTGGCATCCAGTCCACCCTCTGGCTCCTTCATGGACGAAAGCCTGCCACTGCCCCCTGGACTCAAGCCTCACCCAGAGCGGATGCCCCCTTTAGTGACCGACAGCCCCAAGCCACGTTGTGCACTCGATGCCCTCAACACCACCAGGCCTAAGCCTCTGTCTGTCAAGAAAGCAAAGTGGCACCTGGGTATCCGCAGCCAAAGCAAGCCCTTTGACATCATGGCCGAAGTATACAAAGCCATGAAGGAGCTCGACTACGACTGGAAGGTAAGGCTGCTGCTCCGCTACCCGGGCAGTAGGCAGGATGTGGCCACCACCTGTGCCCACTACCAAGACTTCCTCCCTTCAGGGATTACAAAAGCAGTGCTCAGTTTGCTTAGCAGGGAGCTCCTTCTCCTCAATAGTAGGGGCTTCTATGACAGCCCGATGCTATTCTGGTGGTCCTTATCACGGCTTGCTTACTTGCAGGTGGTGAACCCTTATCACTTACGGGTGCGGCGCAAGAACCCCGTGACTGGCAGCTACGTGAAGATGAGCCTGCAGCTGTACCAGGTAGCCAACCGCAGCTACCTGCTGGACTTCAGAAGCATCGACGGTGAGAGGGCATGGATGGGTCAAAGTGGCATGAAGCCAACAGTGACAGTAGACACAAAATACAGATGGAGAGCGGTGGGACAGTAGGCAGGGCACCACCTGGCACACCAGGAGACATGGTGCAGCTAAAGAATACACAGGGTTTGGGCATACTTGGAATGTAAGGTGGGCACAGTACCAATGCGAGTATGGCCCCACTAGGTGTAAGCAGGGCACTTTTGGGCACACAGGTGGGACGCTGGCCGATTGTTCCAAAGGTGAACACAGAGTGCCATAGGGACACACTAACCTAAGGAGATCTGTAAGTAGGCACTTTAGCTGCACCCAGTCAGGGCCCCGCAAGAAAGAGTGAGCAGGGCAGTCTTTGGGCACACTAGGAATGTAAGCAGGGCACTAAGTAGGCACAACAACATGGTGCTAATTTAACACCGTGGGAATGTTGGATGGGCATTTCCTGTGCCATTGTTTCTGCTAAGACTGGGTGCAGTGAAGAATTAGATTGGCAAAAAATTAAGCATGGCACTTATTGGGAATATAAGGTGCAAAGTTTTATCAGGGCACAGAAACAACACAGATTAATGCTTGTTGGGCACTTGACCAGCTTAATGCTGTAGCTGTTACTTAGCTGGGCACAGCATTGTTGTAGTCAATGGGCACAGGATGGGCACAGATTAGGTAATCAATAATGCATTAACAGTAGACGTACTGAAATATACACTGGGCATGGGTTGGGCACAGTGAAGATACATAAAGACCACCACCAAAGTACAAGGGTGGCAAAAAGAGCGCAGTGTAGCAAATGGTGAAAGTGGGCTGGGTGCAGCAAGGATGCCAATTATTGGATACAATCAAAAGAATGAATGGAGAAGGATGACTCATTAAGTTTATCAGCTCAGTTGGCATCACACTTGAGTGTGAGGAGACTAGCACAGCTCATTGGTTAGGGTTTACCCTTCTGCTTTATATTTCCAGAGGACGCTACAGAGCAGAAGTTGGGCACTGGTGCCCCCCACCCACCGATCATTCGCCCTCAGCTCAGCACGGACGCAGCTCCAGTGGATGGGTCATTAGTGGGAATTGTGCCCTCCAGCCTTCCCCGCCCAGGCAGTCACACCATGGACTTCTTCGAGATGTGTGCCAGTCTGATCACTACATTGGCACGCTGACATAATGCATGCTGGTGTCTCAAACAAAGCACATGCGGGCACTCACCTGGAGGAAGTCTCGCCATGGTGGGCATCCACTGCATTTGAGCTCCTGTGCCCTGTTTTCTTTATAGTGCCTTGGTCTTCTTCACCTTCTACCTCTGCCTCCTCCTCCTCCTCTGCAAGTCATGGTGTGCCATCACACTGGAGGTGAGGGGGCAGGAGGGCAAGCGGGCGATGTACCCTCCACTGTGAATGACCGGACTGCGGAGCTGAACTCTCCGCTCCTCCTCTTGTGGTTCTTTGCACTTTATAATAAAAACGTCACAAATGACCAGTGAGACCACTTTATTACTTCTAACAATGGGGGAACAAGGTCAGCTGAAGGGGGCTGGGGCAGTGCCATATTCTGTGCCCAGCACCATTGGGCAGTCAAATCTGTGAAGAAAAAAAAAAAAATTACAGAGATGCCATCCAGAGATGCTGGTGGGCACAATAAGTGACAAAGCACCTCCAAAATCGAAGTACCGTTAGCGAAGTACGCTCAGGAAGGTCAGCTGCCATTTTCTGTGCAATGGAGCGACACAAGAAAAGAAACAGAATGAAGCCTGGCATGAATCTAATACGTGAAGTGGGCATCCCAGAGACGAATGTCCATGAGTGGACCATGTCTTGAAAGGGTTATACCCGTTATGCCATCTGGCTGCACCTCAAAAGCAGCAGACCTGGGTCCTACCACCCAATGTGAAACTCATGGTATGCCCTGAGGGGTGCCCATGTCTGGGGGTGCCCAATGGTTGTTCTGGCCAGCCGAGTCAGTAGGCACACAGGGCATCATCTAGGAATGGCTTCTTTACTCCACGGCTACTTCCAGTGGGCACAGCCTTCTCTGAAGTGCCACCTGCCATGATGTATACCCCGATTCTCCAAAGGTGCCCGCTCTTAAAGCACAGGTCCACTTTCAGAAAGATCACTTAGGTACACGTCACCCGCTGTGACCGTCGTTTTTATCTGTTGCTATGTTATAATTTACATTCATGCCTGACATGTCGTACTAGTGGTTAGCTTCGGACCAATCGGCAGATACCCGAGCCACCATCACCTACTGGCATGTCACCTACTGAGACCATCTGCAGCACCCGCAGATTACAGGACCACAGACCGGAGCGCAATTCCAATGCTTCGGCAGTTGGAGTTCATGCTGCTGAGATTGGCCAATAGGAAATCTGAAGTGTGGCCCCCTCACTTATGGGAAAGCACCACCGGACCACCCCAAGATTGCTTTTTGGAAATGTAATTCAATCCTGGTTTAGCAGAAAACACAGACCTTACCCCCGGTGGGACACTTAATGTAAAATTAACGCCCTATGTGGCATCTCTATACGTTTATGTATGTGACACGTGTTCATGAAGAGTGACATGTGAACATGAAAAGAAAGAAACAAAAACCCACCCAAGTCTAGCTGCAGACCCCCAGTGGCAGGCCCCTGAGCAGCCGCATGACCCTGGCATCATCTCATTGAACACTTGTATTGCGTTCAGCCGGGTATTAACTGGTTAACGACACACAATGGAACTCGTATCAATGAGATGTCCGCGGTGGTCCAAGTGCAGACCCTCGTTTACCGATCTCGTAAGTTTGTCCTTTTTTTATGTATCTGTTCATAAAATCCAATTCTCTCAGCATTCTTTATGACCCACTAACTCGATGTTTTAGTCCTGGGGACCCTCTGAACGGCCCACTTTCAAGACAGCCCTGTTCCCAGACTGCCCCCCTCCACACCTCCATCCACAGGCCCTTGAGTGACATCACAGGGTCTGGGGGTCTGCACCTGGAGGTCTACAGTCAGACTCAGTTGGCGCCTTCCTTTCATCACTCATTTCCACGAGTTTGTATTCGTCGATATTTTTTAAGTCTATTTGACCGATTCTGACACAAATGAGTGAAGGTGGGACTCAACTCAACTCCACGTCGACACCACCACTCACTTGAAGTCTTACATTAAATGGTGAATGGAGAAGAGCTGCAGTGGGCTGGCGTCCCATCCAGGATGGGCTCCTGGTTTACACTGGGACTGGCAGCTACGTGAAGATGAGTGTGTAGCCCTACCAGGTAACCAACTGCAGCTGCCTGATGGACTTCAGAAGCATCAACAACAAGAGGGCACAGATGGGTCAAATTGGCATGGAGCGGATGGCAACAGTAGGCACATAAAATACAGATGGATAGCAGTGGGACAGCAGGCAGGGCACTACCTGGCACACCGGGTGACTGGGAGCAGCTAAAGAGTAAGTAGTCTTTGGGCATACTAGGAAGATAAAGTGGGCACAGCAGCAATGTGAGAATGGCCACAAAAGGGGTAAGAGGGCACTATTTGAGCACAGTAGCAATATTATTAGGGCATTAAGAGGGCAAAGTGGGAGTGGAGGTGGAACAATGACTGAGTACTCCAAAAGGTGAAAACAGAGTGCCGTATGGGCACACTAGCTTATGAAGAGCTCTTAGTGGGCACACTAGCTGTACCCAGTCAGTGCCCCCTTCCCATTAAAGAGTGACCAGGGCAGTCTTTGGGCACACTAGGAATGTAAGCAGGGCACAACATTTGCCGTGTTTAGCTGCGCCTAGTCGGTGCCACCCATGTTAATTCGGACACCAGTGAGTGAAGGTGGGACCCACAACTCCATTGGATGCCAAGACTCCCTTGAAGTTCAGGTCCCCACATCCCCCACACCTCCAGCCACAGGCACCTTGAGTGACATCACAGGGTCTGGGGGTCTGCACCTGGAGGTCTACAGTCAGACTCAGTTGGCGCCTTCCTTTCATCGCTCATTTCCACGAGTTTGTATTCGTCGATATTTTTAAGTCTATTTGACCGATTCTGACACAAATGAGTGAAGATGGGACTCAACTCAACTCCACGTCGACACCACCACTCACTCGAAGTCTTACATTAAATGGTGAAAGGAGAAGAGCTGCAGTGGGCTGGCGTCCCATCCAGGATGGGTTCCTGGTTTACACCCAATGCTCCTGAGGTGGGACCAGGCTTCCCGGGACGATGGACCAATAAAGCGAATGCTCTGCGTGATTCTCCGACCTGGAAGTGCTGACCCCCCCCCACCAGGTGTTCTTAAGGTCGCCCCGATGACACCCAAGTGAACCTCGCTCACCTTTGGGCCCGCAGAGGACCAGGCCTGCTTACTTCTTCTTTGGCTTGCTGCCCTTCCAGATGATGTCACTTTGGTATGGAGGCTCAGGTTCTGAACTGTGGAACAAACAGAAACAAAAAAAGAGGGATGTCTACAAGAAACAATATAGCGCCCTCTCTGGACTGGCACAAGAGTGCAGCCATGCGAGTCTGTGGGCATACACAGCACCTGCAGACCACCCATGTGTCACCTTATGTGGAGGCAAGGAATGGGGGGGTACAAGTAGATTGTGGACAAAGGGATACACGATAACCACTGAAGGTGGACAGGCTTGGGCAACAGCCACCATCATCTTAATAATAATATTATTACATTTGATTTATATAGCACCTTTCTCATGCTCACTGAAAACTCAGAAAAGAGCAGGGTGGCCCGACCAGCTGCTTGATAGTCATCATTGACCTGAGTGACAACGGTGTCACCACCAGCACTGGAGGCAAGGGGTTAAAGTGCACACACAGCTCACTTCTCCTGTTCTTGGGGGGCTCCACCTGAAGAGACCTCAGGGTGCCCCCCCCTACCCCCCCATAACCTCACTCTTCTTGTATAACTGCAGCCTAAAATTTTACTGGGATCTATGATGGGTAGGGTGGTAAGAGAGAACAATGCCCACCAATAGAATGGGCACTCTCACTGATGGAGAGATGTGCACCAGAAAAAGGATGAGTAACCACCAGGGGGCAGCGTTCTTTAATACAAAATGGAGACAGAAGGGGTCCGCGTCGCTGGCTGTAGTGTACAATGCCTGACAAATTCTGAATAACCACGAGGGGGCAGAGTCCTAAAAAAAAATCAGGCAGTCACTACAAGGGAATGAATGACAAAGACCCCAGAGCGCCTGACAAACAGTGAACAGCCAGTAGGTGGCAGTATTCTGGGCAGATACAGTAGCTGGGTTGTCAGAGGGTATTGCAGAGCTCACACAGAGAGAGCAACATCTCCAACAAAAAAGTAGGCACTACCACTGAAGAAGAGCAGTGCCCCGCAGACAAAGGATCAGTAGCCACTAGGGGGCAGCATTATGAACAGAAAGAGCAATAATAACATGAAATGAATTACCAAGGGGGCCCAGAGCTCCTAAGAAACAGGAACAGCCAGCAGAGGGCACTAGCCTGGACAGACAGCTAAGGGTCATTAGAGGGCAGTGCAGAGCCACAAGAGGGCAATACCTCAGACAAAGTGGGGGCACGCACTGATGGAGAGATGGGTCAAAGACAAAGGGTGAATAGTCCATAGTGGGAAGTGTCTCAGACAGAAAGCTGTACGTAATTAGAGGGCAGCACTGAGGCAATCAGAGGGCACTGCCCCCCAGCAGACAGTGGCCAGCCAGACTAATGGTGGCAAAAGGGCCAACAGAGTAATAGATAGATAGATAGATAGATAGATAGATAGATAGATAGATAGATAGATAGATACTTTAGCCAGCAGGGTGCAGCATTCCTTTAACATGAAAAGGAAACAGCTGGGGTCAGCATCACTGGGCATAGTGTAGTACCCCAAGATATACTGTGTAACCACTAGGGGGTAGTGTCCTAGGCAGAAAATGGGCAATCGGTACAGGGCATTAATTACTTAGAGTGCTGAGAGCTCCAAACAATCAGTGAGCAGCCAGTAGGGGGCAGTAGTCTGGATAGACAAATAGCTGAAATCAGAGGGCATTGCAGAGGCACAAAGAGCGGGCGCTCTCACTGATAGAAAGTAAGTGCCACAGACAAAGGGGGCAGAAAGGGGAGTGTAATTAGAGGGCAGTGCAGACCCATTGAAAGGGCAATGATAGACAGCGGAAGACCTGACTGATGGTGGGCTGTGCCCCCAGAGAAATGGTGAGTAGCCAGCAGAGCTTACAGTGCCTTGGAGAGAAAGCAGGTAATCACTGCGAAAAATTCACTGTTGGTAGAACCCATAACTCACAGTAGGGGGCAGTATCCTAGACAGTGGGCAGCATGTCATTAGAGGACAACAACTCCAATGTAGAGTGGGCATCAGCACCCCAGACAAAAGGTGAGGGGCCACTAGGGGGCAGCTTTCTTTTCAGTCAGTAGGAGTGGGCACAACTAGGTGTAGCGTAGCACCCACCACCCACAATAGGGGGCAGTAATTAGATAGATAGATTGATAGATAGATACTTTGATTAACCCCAGAGGTTCTGAAGAAAATCAGAAGAATAAAAATAGGAGGAGCCAACAAACCCATTCAGCATGCCACCCTGCCCACAGAGCGCCAACCCCTGTTCCCTCTTCTGCAGGTAACTAAGGGGGTCAGCACATGCAGAAGTGTCACAGCAGAGAGAGATGGCCACTGTAAGTGATACAAAACCAATGAAGCTCAGCTGTCGGGGGGCTCGTGTTGGCCTAGCAGCCAGATATGCCACACTGAACAGCTGGGTACCTCAACTCTCACCTGCCGCCCGCCAGTCCACACTCGATATCCTCATACATCTCACTGTCAAAGTCACCTGGAAAGCGGACGGACAGACAGACAGATATAAGTGTGCATGCAGGATCTCCATACTTTTCATTTGGGTGGGATGTGGTGGTCACAGACTGAGTGGTCTTCATTTACTCACAGGTGTCTGATGTGTCCAGAATCACTGAGGATCTGCAGAGAAAGAAAAAAAAAGAGTCACAAATATGAGGGTACACCAGCAGGGGACAGACTAACTGACAAGTAATGGGGGGCAGCATTACTGACATTCAGGGTGTAATGACCATGGGGCAGGCAGGGGGTCTCCAATTAGGACAAGCAGCAGAGGGCAGTGTCCTGACAGACCAGTTAGCTCAGGGTCCTGGAGAGACCACAGAGGGCCAGTAGGAGTAGCCAGTAGCGGGCAGTATCCTAGACAGACAGCCTGGCATCATTAGACACAAATGCAGAGCCACAGAGCAGACACCTCAAATAGAGAGTGGGCACTCTCACGGACAGACAGACGTGCCTCACATAAAGCATCAGTAGCCACTAGGGGGCAGCGTTCTAGAGGTTATAAAGCAGGCCAATCGCAACATGGACATTAACGACGGATACAGTCCAGTGTGAGTAGCCATGCAGTAGAGGGCAGTGCAGAGCCACAGAAAAGGCAATACCTCTGATAGAGAGTAGGCTGTGCCCCTGACAAAGGGAGAGTAACCACTAGGGGGCAGCATACACAGAATGGAGACAGGTGGGATCAGAGTCACTGGCTGCACTATGGTGCCCCTGACAAACAGCAGGTAACCACCAAGGGGCAGCATCCTATGTAGGAAATGGACAGTCGCTACAGGATATTAATGACTGATAAGCTCCAGACAAGCAGGGAGGAGCCAGTAGGGGGCAGCATCCTGGGCAGAGCCAGCGAGGACAATACCTCCAACAGATAGCGGGCACTCTCACCGATGAGCAAATGATCAGTAGCCACTAGGGGGCAGGGTCCCCGACAATAGAAATTACACGGCATTGATGACTGCTACAGCACATAGTGTGTAGCCAGTAGAGGGCAGTGCAGAGCCACTGAGACAGCAATGCCTCCCATAGAAAGCAGAAACTCTCACTGATGGAAAGACGTGCCTGGCAGCAACTAGGGGGGCAATGTCATGGACAATGGAAATCAGTACTTGGCATTAGTTACCAATACAGTCCAGAGTGAGTTGCCAGTAGAGGGCAGTGTAGTGCCACAGAGAGTATTAAATGCCCCCAAAAGAGGGTAGCAATTCCCTTAAAATTGGTTGGCTGAATTCTGAATGGAGAAGACAAAGTCACCAGCGGGTATCATCAGCGCCACAGCCTTAAAACCCTTGGCTTCCTGATGGTCCGGGATTTTACCTGTTCATCTGCCATGAAGTACCATGTTTAGGGGTGCTGGTTGTGATAGAAGCTGAGCCTCTTCTCCCCGATGCCAGGATCTCTTTAGGGTCAAGCTTGAGAATGCTGATGGGTACATAACCATCTGTGTGAAAAGAGCCCAAGGTTTGGTATCAGTAGACATGTGGCTTAGGTAGCACTGGGCTTGCGGAATGCTTTTACTTACAGTGGCCGCTACCGTCTCTGACCAGCCACTTCCCTGATGGGCACTCTTCTGTGCGAATGATGTCCACCGAGTCACCTGCCCACACCTGAAGCTCATTCCGGCCCCCCTTTGTGCCCTCCAGCACTTGGGCGATGTGAATTGGCTCTTCAAGGCCAGTGACCTGTGGCACAGAGAACGTCATTCAGAAGTCAGCCATCCTCCCACTTGCCTAGATCCCCCTTTGCCTGTAATGTTTAAGACCACAGCAGCACTTTCAAAGTGGCACTTCTCTTGCTGCCCTCAGGCACTGGCACTGCCCAAGTTGCTCAGTAACATTCTTGTTCACACACACACACACAGAAGGAAGCTCGCATGTTCAGTAAGTGACAGCTGCCATGACGCTTGTGCACCTTCCTCCTTCTGGAAGCCAGTCAGGCCAGCTTAACTTGCACCCTATAAATGCCAGGCTCACCACCTGTGAGACGTGGCACACTCACAAAGACATGAAAAAGAGGAGCTACGCACATGGAATCGCCTCCGGATGTCACTCTCCTTCTTCTCCCGCTGCCTTAATTCTTTCTCTCGTTTCTTTTTCTCTTTCTCGTTGGCATTTTCTCCATAGCTGCAGAAGAACCAGAAGTGAGACACCCTTATAGCGCCTTTCACAAGGCTTAGACTGGCAGAGCAAGGCTATTTGGGGCTCACCGTACCTCACTTTGGAAAACGGGAAGGCCTTCTTATCACCTCCATTCTGTAAGGAAGAACAAAATCCCAAATTTAAAGAGGCCTGGGGTTGGCACAACCCAAAATCTTCTGGATGCCAGACCAGGGGATCAGGACAAGGGTCCAACATCCATCATAGGTTCTCACCTGACGCAGAGTCCCGCATTGTCACCCACAGCATCAAAACACAAAGGACACCCTGGATTGGCAAATCACTCACTATGAAAGGAGCTATGTTAGCCTGAAACTGAAAAATGGTGGGCAGCTGTTGGCACAATTCTCTCCCCACCTGCTGCCAACTATTGCTGGCTCTACGAGCCACTTCATTATAGCACTTGCATGGCTTGGTCTGTAAGCCATGGCACAGCTTTGCCAGGTTAAAAAGGTCTTGCCAATATAGTTAGCAGCTCCACAACCCTACCAAAGCCATGCCCTTGTCACTTTGGCACTGCCCAGCTTATAGCTCCACTAACATTAGTCCAGTTAGTGTCTCCCTACTTTATCAATGCCATGTCACTGCACTGCCAACTGTCATTTCATAGTTTGCCATCCTCAAAAAGCATACCCTATTTCTTGACCACCTGAACAAGTCCAGAGCTTTGCCATCTTTCACACAAATCAGCCAAGTGGCAGTGCTGCCACTTTATTGACCACATTACTGCCCATCCCAAAGAGCTGGCACCTTCTCATTCACCAATTCCTAAGTAGGTCCAATTGCTATAGCTCTGCCACCCACCCAGAGCTCAAATACCAACACTACCAACTACCCATATTCCAGTTTGAGACCTGCCAGGGTGTTACTGCCCTGTTAATAGTTTAGCCATCTTACCCAGAGCCCGGTCAGTGGCTCTGCCACCTTGCCTTGGCACTTCATATTAGCAGAGGTTCAAAATGGACAGTGACAGGATAACTGATGATACAGCACATCCTGCATCCCTGCCAACTTAACTATAGTCCACTCATTAGGTGTGCCATTGCCCTGCCACCTTTGCATATGCCAGTCCCTCAGTTAAAAATTTGATAATCTCTGTATATGTCCACCTCTTTGTATTTTAATGCCCATTTGCTGTGGCTCTGCCACCCTGCCCATAGTTCAATCTGCCAATCCTACCACCTTCCACTTTTTCAGTAAGAGACTCTGCCAGTTGACTACTGCCCTTTTAAAAAAACTCAGCCATCTCTCCTATATGCCAGTAAGTGGCCCTGCCAACTTATTAAATTCAATGCCCTGTCATTTCCTGAGTACCTGTTAATCTTGAATTTCTGCCTGCAGCCTGTGGTCAAGCCTGTACCTCTGCCAACTGATGGGTGTGACACTGCCATTTCACTTTCACATATGCCAGCTAACTCCTCATATCTTGCTCATTGCTCAGTTGGTGTCCCTGCCAAATTACCCAATTCAAAGCCCTGGCACGTCATTTCACTTTCTCACTGCCAATTTTAGATTTCTGCCCAGCCTGTACCCTTGCTGTCTTACCATCCAAACATTATGTATGCCACCTTCTTAAATGCCAGTTTTAACTTATGACCTGGTTCTGTTATACTTCAATGCCCATTTGCTGTGCCTTTATCTTCTTGGTCTCGCTGCCTCTATCATTTTTGCCAGTTGCTGCACATGACCAAGGCACATTGAAGTAGAGACTTGTGTAGGGTACTTCAGGATTGGTGTGCCACCAAAATGGCATGCAGGCCACCTTGCTTATCTCATAAATTGTGATATCTCAACTTCAACGGGCACCCATCTCATTTACATGGTGATGCCAATAGTGAGCTCACCAAGCAATAAGCACTTGAAACCTGCGCAGACTGACTTTGCTGCACCAGACATGCCCAGCATGGCACACTTTATTGAATGTGGGTGACGCTGCTGGCTTTTCTTGCCCGATGTTAAAGACGGTGAGTGACTCTTTGCCACAAGAGTAAGGGACACACCATGCCACACGCAACACCACACTGGTAGCTCAACAGGTCCACTTCACCACACAGTCAGCTAACTAATGTGCTTAATACCCACATCATGTAGCATGGGCATCAGCAGGTGCTCAGGCACCCAAGACTAAAACTCATTTTTGAAACCCAATCCTAGGGCACAAACCATAGCTGTGATGTGGGCTTTGGTCTCACCTATGCCAGGCAAACCACACATTGAATACCTCCTTCTGGATGATGCCAAGTAGACCACCACCACAGGGCTCAGTCACTGCCAGGTGATAGCGAGCAAGGGAGCCTTGGGGTCTACTTCTTGGGGGTGCCCTGGGTATCGCCAGTTACTACTGTGCCCACCTCAGTTAATCACATTGATGTCATGATGTGGCACTCCAGAGTAGTCACTTAGTGTCCCTTCTCAAATTATCTGACATGCACCAGACTCTTTACGCCAGTCTGACAACTTATAGTGCCACTTTCTGGAAATGGCTGGCATGACAGTGATGCTGGCAGCAGTGTGTGCTCACCTGGAGTCGAGTCTTACCTTCATTGGGTTCTGGCGCCAACCCTCACCAGCTGCAGTAAAGACAAAGTGAACAGCCAATTACATAACTGTGCCTCCCAGCTGGGGGCACCAAGAGCCACAAATCAGGGCTCAGTTACCAACCTGCGATGGGCACCAGGTTCTTCGGTTTCCTTGGCTGATGGAGTCCAATGGCCTTGTGAACATCCATCTCATTGACGTCATCGTACAGGGTGTGACTGATGTTCTCGTAAATGGACGGGTCGAATCTGACAAAAGGAGGAAACAATCAGTGCTGGGCAGAGAAAGGGGCGATGGGCACTCATCGGGACCACAATTTGGTGGCTGGCCTAAACAAGTTGGCATTACTACTATGCTGCCCCACTTCCTAATCCTTCAACAATGAGCTGGCAGAGGACACAGACCAATATAAAGAGCAGAGCGCCCACCATCAAGGCAACAGAGGGTGGCACACTTGCCAAGCTGACAGTTCTCAGAGGATGGGACTCACTTGTTGACAGGTAAATCAGTACAGAGTGCTGTGGTGCCAGCACCCAGACCACTAAAGCCCATCATCAAGCACTGGGGGGCACACATGCCAACTCACTACTTCACACTCCACCACAGCTGAGCTGACTGGCAAGAACACAAGCAGCCAACAGGCAAGCAACACTGCCATCTGGCCACTGGAACCAACCTTTGGGTTTCCATCGCGGAATCCGTCTGAGAGCTGGCATCATGGCTGTCATCTGCAGGAAAGAGGGCATCAGCAAACGGGGCAAAGTCAGAAGGAAATCCGACATGATCTGCATTGGCATCACGATGGGCACTGTACTCACCAGCCTGCCTCAGTCCACCCATCTCCTCACTCAGCTCATACATGGAGTTTGTGCGCTCCTCATAAGTGCCAGAATCTTCTGAGAAACTTCTAGAATTTCAAAAAAAAAAGTGTGAGGGCCTGGCACAGCAGCAGTTATGGGGGAGCTGAACAGGGCACCTGGGTGAGTTGGCACACAGAACCATGTGTTTAGATCTCCCCCCAACAACATGCAGTGTAACACAGATTGAGACCCCTGTCCCCCAACACACACACACAGCCCCATATTAACATAAAGAATGTCACACATATTAAGCCACATGCACACAGAGTGTCACACACGTTGACAACCCCCCATGCACACGCAGTCATACACATTTAGACCACTCATGTATGTGCGCACACACACACAATTATTGAGCTACCCACATAGACCGAGACCCCCGCCCCCCCCATACATGTGAGGAGTGCCACACAGATTGAGCCCCTCCCCCAAACATATTAAACCACCCACATGCAGTGTCACACGGGCCGAGACCCCCATGTGCACACACACACACGCACACAGTGTCACACATGTTGACCCCCCCCAACTTTTTCAGTGTTATACACATTAAGCCACCAGCACAGTCTGAGACCCCCATGCATATGCACACGGATTCCTCCCCTACCCCCCCAGTACACACACACATACACAGATTGATGCCCCCCATGTATATATATTAAGCCACCAATATGCAGTGCCACACAGCCTTAGACCCCCCCACAGAGCTTCCCAAACACACACAGCCCCCCACCTCCATACACACACACTGATCCCCTCTACCATCTCAGCAGCTTTGGGTCACTCAGTGCCATCGATTAGCCTGACCACAGGTACAGGTGACACTGGGGCAGTATGGACGTTTGTGTTCCCACCAGGCTGTCACTATTTGCCCAGTTTTACTCCCCTCCCTGTGGAGTTTCCAGCTCTTTTTCCATTAGGCTGGTGGTCTCGCATTTTGTTTATTAATTTTATCCCCAATCCCCCCACCCTTAAAGTGTGGTGGGCAGCTCTGTCCCTTTGGACGACTTCCTGGTCTGTCAGACCGAGCCCTTCCAATCAATGACGGACTTACTCTGACAGACATGTGAGCCGACCAATCAGTAATCAAGCACCACCCTCCTAACAGAGAGATCGCCAGTGCCTGCATGCAACTCAGACAGACAGATAGCCAGTCCCCTACACCACCCCCAGTCTATGCAGGGCACACCACAGGGGGGCGCTCTAAAACACTGACCTGAGGACAGGAATACCAGGAGACAGGGAAGCGTCTTCAGCTTGGGTGTCGGGGGTCAGAGGTGCTGTGGAGATCAAGAAAGAGAAAGCAGAGCTGAGGAGCTCGGAGTCAAAAAGAAACACACTGCAGTGAGGAAGAGCGCCCCCTAGACTTGGGGTACATAAAATTAGTGACGACCAGTGAAGAGTCAAGCCATCTTGTGTTGAAAGGAGAGATGCTACAGTGTGGCTGAGAAACAAACAACAGTGTCAGTAATACAAGGATGGCAAGCAGGCTGGCATGCTTTAGAGGTGCATTGCCCCCTGGCCAAATCACTGAACTTTGGTCTCAAGTATTGTGATTAGCATTAAACACAGAGACTTCCAGCAGTGCCCGCTGTGCCATTTATCCTATTTAAAGGAAAACAAACAATAAAGATACCATGTGGCCAATCCAATGCCCCCCTGTGAACGCAGAAAGGCTCCAGCTCCACATTTGCTGGCCTGAGGGGCTTTTCAGGGGGGCTTCCCAACAAGTCGAGGCTGGGGAGGACTTTCCTCCTGGGTGGCCGGGTTTCCAATTGTGAGCTGGAAGTGCGTCTCGGGGCATCAGACGGGTGCCATTCTGGAAGGAGGAAAAAAATTAGGAGTGTTTTGTTTAAGGTATATAGCGCCTTTCGCGCTCACTATGAATGGGCATTGCTAGGTTATCATCTCTGGGTCAGTTATTGTGCCATGAGGCTGTATAGGACATGTACTGACTTAAGAATATAATTCACACCCTTTAAGTTGGCACCAACACCATTGCACATTAGACTATGTGGCACCACATATGCCACAAGTTGTAAACAACCAACACAGGATCATAGGGCAGTTGATTGGCAAAGGCCACTTAATATCACACACTATGCACATTTACTGAAAGTATCAGCTGGACCCCTAGGCACCTGCAGCTGGCACATGAGCTCAACAACAGACACACACACACACACACGGTCACACATGAGCCCCCCACTCACAATGTCTCTGCACCACCCAATCTGTCATTGTGACTTCAGAAGAGGCTGCACTGCAGCTGATGACCTCTAGGGGCGTCCATCTGCACGGACTTTCTGGCCCTCAGTGTGGCATCATAAAAGAGTGGCACAGTGCGGTGCCCCCTGCTGGCCTGCTACCACACTTGTAGTTATCTGAACCCTTTGCATTAACATCAATGCCAGCTTTTTAGGAGGTCTACCCCTCAAGTCAACAAAAACAGCACCCACCTGAGAGTGAGGGCAGCAGCACAGGAGGCAGCAGGGGAGGATGTGCCTTCATCTCTTTGGTTCTGGGGACGGGCTTGATGAGACCCCTGGGCTTTGGCAGCGGCGCACCGGGGGGCTTCAGCGTGTGGGACAGCGTGCTCTCCCAGAGGCTCTTAATCTGTTGGAAAGTGTCGGCCGTCATCTTCTCCCGGTCCAGAGGCTCAGCTGGAGCGCTGACTGGCACAGGTGGTGTCATGGCAGATGGGCTGCACTTCTCCTTTGGCTTGTCTTTTTGATCTGCCTCTGTAATGATTAACTTCTGATTAAGACGCGTCACCAACTCCTTGACATTATTAGCTTTCGCTGGCTTCTCGGGGGTCAAAGGACTGTGGCTGTTTACCACATCAGCCCAGCACTGGAACCTGGACCGCCGCGCCTGGAAGTCAGTGGGCTCCACCTGCGCAAGCAAAAGAAATGAAAGAGGAGATTAAAAGGAGTAACTCTGGGTGCAGCTGGCATGTCAATAGACACCCTTACAACAAAGATGGACAAGGAGCCAGCCCAGCTAGAACGATGTTCATCATCTGTGTGCCTGTGGGATAGTGGCGGGGGGGCTCCTGGGAGGGGGAAGTCCAGCGGGGTGTAACAGCAAGTTCCAAGTTCAGTGTCCAGATCCGGGGAGCAAATACATGGAGGGCACTAGACCAGATGCCCATTCCAGTATGAATGTTGCCAGAAGACATTCCCAGTATGAGGGTCACTGGGTGGGTTTCTTCATGAATGGTAGTCAGTGGATGAAACCCTGGAGGCAACTCGTCATAAACCAGCAGCGATTATTCCCATTGCAGTTTGGAGGCTGTCAGATGGCATTCCCAGTATGGGCTCACTGGGTGGGTTTCCTCATAGCTGGTAATTGTGAATAAGCTCCTAGGAATGAGTCCTGAAAGGCTCTGAGTAATAATTCCAAGTTCTGGTATAGAGATTAACGGTGGTGGTATCAGGGCCATCTTAACATGTGGGCACTGGCCGGGGGGCCCGGATGTTTCTGATGCTTATGTATCTTTGTGTTTTGCTATGAAAACAGGGGGCCTGTGATGCTGTTAAGATGGCCCTGTGGGCACTGGGTGGGCTCCCTCATAGCTGGTATTTGATGAATAAGCTCCTAGGAACAATTCCTCAAAGGCTCTCAGTAACAATTCCAAATTCAGGAATGGAGATTTCCAGATGATATTCCTAATATGGAGGTTGATAGGTGGGCTTCCTTGTCACTGGATGAGATGCGCTGCAGGTTACAGTCCCTAAAGTCACAATTCCCATTGCAGGATGAAGGCTGCTAGGTGAGATTCCCAGTCCAGTATGGTGGGAGCCGGGGTGGGCTTCCTCATAACAGGCAGTCAAAAGATGAGACCCTTATACCCTGACAGGGTCTCTGTTGTGATCCCCATTGCACTATGGCGGTCCCCAGTGGGTTCCTTACCATCACACTAGTTAAGATTCCCAATACCAGGGGTGGACTTCCTTATAACTGATAGGGAATGGATGAGACCATGGCAGCAATTCCTTACTAACCCTCCATTACAGTTTGTAAGTTGCCAGATGGCATTACCAGTATGGGGGGCACTAGATGGATTTCCTTATAACTGGTGGTCAATGAATGACCTCCTAGCAGGTTCTCAGCACCATCCGGACTGCAATATGCAGATAGTCAGATGACATTCCCAGTATTTGGGGGTCCTCATAACAGACCCTGACAACAATTATGATTCCCACTGCGGTATGGAGGTCCCGGTGGTCTCGCTAAGTGGGATTCCCCACGCAGTGTACCGCCGACGAGGAGTCTCCAAACAGTTGGAGCTCACGGTTTGAATCTCCTAATCCAGAGTGGGGGTCCCGATTTGTCTCTGCATACCCACTCGCTGTTCCCCGTGGGATTAGGGGGGGGGGGTGCCTTGTTCGTCGCTTCGTTTCTACGGTCGCTCTTTGGCTTTTTAGTGATACTTTATCGTGCGCTCACAGCCCGACTTGCCTTCTAACCCGCTCAGCTGCCCGTCCAGCTGCCTGTCGCCCCCACGTATCCCGTGTCCTCACCTCGTCCATGGTCTCGGCCGCAGGCTCCACTCACGAAGCGACACCTCCACCTGTCCGGAGCTCCTCAGTTTGTTTTTTTTTCCCCCAAATTAGTTTCCTTGTTTGACTCTTTGCAGAGCAAGCAGGTGGATGCGCGTGCACGTGAGTGAGTGACTGGGTGTGTGCGTGCGCGCGGCGCGCCTCCCGTCAGAAGTTTTCTTTCCCCGAGAATGACGCGCACTTGACCACGTGGTCCGCCGCACCGGCCTCGCAGTTTACAATCCAAACACGACCCCCTCGCCCTTCTTCTCCCTCAGCTGTCGTCATCATCACTGATCGAATCTTCTGTCACCAGCTCAGGGTGCGGCACGAGTGTGACAGGCGCTATATACGACAGATCGATGAACTAGTAATGGAACATAGTAGTGTATTGGGGGGGGCGAACTGGGATATACAGACTGGGACAAAGCGAAGCGAAAGTCTGCCGGGCGCAGTGAAGTTCGCGAATGTTGAAATGCAAATCCATTAAGAAAGGAGAGGGCTGGGGTGTTAATTATAGCGACAGACAGACAAAGCAACTTTATTTGTCCCCAGGGGGTTAACTTGGCATTTTATGGAATCTCTTTGAATAAAAAACAGAGAAGAGGACACATTTGATGGTCCCCTTCCAGCTAACTGATAAAGTGCCTCCTGAGAAGTGACAAAATGAAAAGCCACTGTCCCCTGGGGCCCTGCATGCCTTTGATGTGTCATCGAGTAAAGCAAAGCCAAGTGTGACAAGAGATCAAGTGTTGCTGATCCTACAAAGATCTTCTGAAATGGCCTGCGCACATTTCCTGGGACCCCTAGGAAAGACCCCAAAGAATTGGATTTGTGTGATTTATCAGACTTGCTGTTTTCTGGAATTCGTATCACAGATGTCACCAGTTGTGCCTTCATCCGAATTAAATGGAGAAAAGTCATCACTCGGCTGTTTGGTGTCACCGAGTGTCCCCCTGAATATGGACCAGGCAAAGTAAAGGAGAGAGAGAGCCGGGTGAGGAGATCAGACAGAAAACGACAGACCAGCAAAGGCGGGAAGACCACCAACAAGCAGCTTGATGGTCCTGGGACAACAGTATCAAATAGTATAAAGAAGCTGAAGGTCCATGGGACTGTAGCCCCCCACACTGGACAGGGTCGCAGTGGGCAGAAGGACGGTGAGAATGGCAGACAGAGAGACAAAGGACCCCTTCCAAACAGAGACAAGCTGAACTCCAAGGTAGAGGGTCCATCGGGGGTCTCATTGCACCATCTGTCACTTTTTGAGTGACCATGGGCTAAATGGAAGACAATCCAGGAGGTCTCCACTTAAAAAAGCCAGACTGGAAAGTTCTTAAATGTCTACTGATAGGCCACAATGTCCTTTGGACAGATGTGACAATACTGCAGCTTAGTGACAAGTCACATCAACTTTGTGTGTTTACAGACAGAAAAATGAAACTTTCAAAGAAAAGAACGTGAAACCGACTGTGAGACATGGAGGGGGCTCACTGATGTTTTGGGGGGCTGCTTTGCTGCGTCTGGCATGGGGTGCCTTGAGTCTGTGCAGGGACCAATGAAATCTGAAGACCACCAATACTTTCATCCTGCTCAGTGTCAGAAAGCTCTGTGCCAGTCACAGCTCATGGACCCTCCAACAGGATAAGGAGCCAAAACACACGTCTGAAAGCCCTCAAGAATGGCGAAGACCTCAACATGGGACTGGTCTGAAGCTGTGAGCCCTGACTTGATTGAACATCTATGGAAACATCTGAAACATGCTATCTGAAGAAGACCATCCTATTCAGACCTGACCCTGCTATAGCAGATTGCTCAGGACGGGTGGCCCAAATGACCTGTGGGCAGGTGCAGAAGTGTCATGGGGGGGGGGTATGGGGGTCTCCAGGAATCAGCCATCTGCAGGGATGGCAAAATCTAAAGGCTGTGGGACAAAATACGAGGTGAAGGGTCCTATCATTTGTGTTCTTATTTGAAACGTTCTGTTCAATCAGATCTCTAAAGCAAAGCCAGATTGTTGTTGGAGACAGAAAAGCGAATATGGAGGAGCACCAGCAGGTCTGTCCACATTTGGGCATACAGATAAATGGAGAGAGAGACACACACAGCAGAATGACAGACAAGGAGGAAAACTAAAAAGTACGAAAGACTTCTGCCTTGGCTGCCCCAGTGCCGGTGAGGCACTATACAGATGTAGGACCCCTCAGTCGCGTTTGTCGGCCCACTTCATTGGCTGAAAGTCCTCAGTGGTGTTGTGTCCCAGAGAGGATGTGCAGCGTTGTTCATAATGGCACTCAGTTTTGTCTTCATTCTCTCTTCCACTGTGACCTCCAGGGGGTCCAGGGTTTGTCCCAATACTGACCTGCCCTTTTAATTAGCCTGTTGATTCGGTGGTCCTCTCTTCAAGTGATGTCATAGGTCCAGCATACCACAGCGGCCATCAAAGAGTTAAAGAAGATGTCAATGATGTCACCTCCCTCATTAAAGATATGAAGTCCCCTAAAGGCTGAAGAGTCTGCTCTGCCCTTTGTTCTCCAGTCCGTCTGTGTTCCGAGACCAGTCTGACCTATCACTGATGTGGACCCCCAAGTACTTGTAGGAGTGGACCACCAACTCTAAATAGTGAGCAGTTCTTTGGTTTTGCTGATGTTGAGTTGCAGACGGTTCCCAAAGTTCTCCCCCTGCCTCCTCTCCCTGGACTCATCCCCCCTTATCTGCACACCCCGCCTCCCTGAGGATTGATCCTTCTGGTGCCCCAGTGTTGCTGTCACAGTCTCACAGATGGTGGTCTGTCAGGCTGCTAGTCCATTATCAGGACCCCACAGGCTCATCCAGCTGCACATCTCTGAGTTTGGATGTCTGGATGGTATTGTAGACTCTGAAGAAATCCAAAAGCAAATCCTTACTGTGTGGCCAGCTTTGTCCAGCCTTGTGGAGCAGACAGATCATCGCATCTTCCACTCCAGTCATTGCCTGATAGGCCAACAGCAGAAGGTCCAGGTGGTCCAGCCTCTCAAAGGTCTTCATGATGTGGGCTGTCAGTGCCACTGGTGTGTAGTCATGAGGTGAAGCCCACCTAACAAAGTAGGATGTTTTTCCACAGCAGTGGCACTTTCTGGAGTCTTGGGGACAAACTGATCAGGTGACAGAGGACACCACAAAGCTGGTCAGCACAAGGTATGAGGCACACATATAAAGAGCAGACATCTCTATGGGGTCCACAAAACTGTTAAAGCCCTTTGAAATGGAGGGATTGGGTCCAGGAGGGAGGAAGTCATAGCAGCCCACCTCCAAACTGGAGATGCTGGAGCAAGTGCAGCATTACTTAAAATGGGCAGGTGGGCAGGCAGGGGTGTAACAAATGGTGTGACACGTATTACCGAAATGTAAAACTTATGAAAAGTAGAGAAAGGAGACCACAAGAAAGAAACACATTAACAGGTTGGACTTGGTCAAGGACCCTAAAGAAATCCATCCATCCATCCAGTATCCAACCTGCTACATCCTAACTACAGGGTCACGGGGGTCTGCTGGAGCCAATCCCAGCCAACACAGGGCGCAAGGCAGGAACAAATCTCGAGGAGGGCGCCAGCTCAACGCAGGGCACACAGACACCCACACACCAAGCACACACTAGAATCGCCAACGCACCTCACCTGCAAGTCTGTGGGAGGAAACCCACGCAGACACGGGAAGAACACGCAAACTCCACGCAGGGAGGACCCAGGAGGCGAACCCAGACGGGTCTCCTAACTGCAAGGCAGCAGCGCTACCCACTGCTCCACTGTGCCACCCCTAAAGAAATCATGAAAAGCTATTGAAGAACTTGAGGCTTAGAGGGTCGCATAAGACCATTGAATTTAGGACGGCGGGCTGGTCATTTCATTGTGGAGTTGTTGGGTTCACAATCCTGACTCCTCTTTATGCTCCAGTTCGGTAGGTGCCAGAAAAAGAAGAAGATGATGGTGACGATGAAGTTTAAGTCTGAGCCTTTCACGTATGACGATGTCGATGACCTCCTGCTAATGATGAACTGATGAAGCTCCGTCTTCCTGATTGTGCAGGTAAAACATCCGAAGCTTCAAAACTTTGAAAATGATGACATCTAGTGGAGAGCACGAATCATTGCAGCCCAAGAACTCCTCGCTGTTGTCGGTGTGTATTGAACTGGTGCATTAAAGCACTAAAGGCCCAAGAGCCAGTAGCGTAGCTGGGTTCAAGGGGGGACATCTGTCACCGGGCGCAGCATCCAGGGGGCGCCAACCTGATGTTACAAAATTTTAGAATGAAATGTGTCCCATTCTTAAATGCACAAAGAAGTAAATAAAAAACATTCGCACACTCAGTCCGTCACTCCGTCAGTAAGAGGAGATCGTTTTCCTGTTTTTGGTCTCTTTCTGATTTCGAAGCACGTATTAGTTCTTTATACCCAACAGACAATAATTGATCCCCTCCACTACTCTGACATGCTTGACTCCCACCCAGAAACATTTCTGACGTCATTAAACAGGTGGCGCGACAGACATGAGGCATTCGTGTGTCCTTGTCTGTCTAAGTTGGTACAAACGCCATTTCTGTGTGCCAAGTGATTTGTGTTTATGTGTTTGAGAGAAAATTGATTGGGCTGTGGTGAAATGTTCTAGGAGATGGCTGCGAAAGTCTAGACGTTTCTCCACCCTATTTTCGTACGAATAAATTGTAAGTAATGCAGTTTTTTTTTATAAATACATCATTAAATTTGCCATATACAGTACTTTCTTTAAAATCGTTTTTAAATGATTTTTAAATCCTTACAAAAACTAATGACGGATTTAGATTTTAAAGAACACGAGGCGGCGTTATCATTTTCGGAGACTTACATGAAATCTTTAAATACTATTATTTTAAATACTTTTTAAAATTTTCTTTCACTTCCCCATTGCATTTTGGCAAACAGGAGGGGGCGCGAAATCTTCAGTTGTCCCCGGGCGCTGAAAACCTCAGCTACGCCTCTGCCAGGAGCACTCTGCACGCGTGTCCATTCTGATCGTATGATTATCATCTGTCATTCGTCCTAAAGATGTCATTTGTCGCTAGTATAAATATTGTCATCACCGCAGCAACGCTCACCTGCGCTCATCGCTTGCTGCACGCCGTACGAGTGGAAGTGCATTTGAGACTTGAATCAGTTACCCTGCAGCTGGCACAAAACGGCTCATTTGTAAGCTGGAATGCCAAGTGATGCTGCTGGCAACTCGTGCCCAGGCGGGTGTAACTCAAAGCAACAAAAATCCATTTTGGCGAGCAGCTGGCAGACAGTATGTTATAATCCAGCGCTGATTCAGAATTACGTGACACCTTTATGGCGTTTTCTGTGAGACAATGTGAAAGATTTGGGGAGTAATTGTCCTAAGGGGCAAATAGAATCATAGCGGGGTTTAGGGAATTGTGCTTGTGGAGCTGGGCGCACATAACCGAGTTTCCAGGATGAGTGTGCAGGATTAATGCCACGTTAATAAGTCTCCGTACAGAATGGCGTGGGATTTACTTTACTGTCGGATGACAGATTCCACATTTCTGGACCACGGACGTGCAGTCAGGGGAGGCGGGTGAGGCTCATCGTGAAAAGTAAAAAAGAATAAACTAATCATGATAACATCAAATAAATGTGTCCATATGATTCCAATATTTTTGATCCTTTTTATACTGGCGCATTTCCTGTTCAAATACAGAGGAGAATCGCCAGGTACGGCAGTGACGAGCCTCACCTCACCTCCGACTGCGCGCTCCTCACAGGCTGACTGGGGTTGATGGCAGCAGTTGGCGCATGCGTGTTGCTGTATCTCTGCTGTATGTCACCAATCTAAGGTGTGCAGACGCGTTTATTACACACCCTGACTTTCCACAGTCTGGCTGATAACTTTAGTGAATGTGTGTGACGTATTTAGTCTTGCTGACCGAACATAACACCGCAGTAAAAAGGCACAATGTGAGGCAGACAGTAAGTACCTGAAGGGGGCGCATGTGAGCCCAACGGGTGCTCGTTGCTGCTGTTCTACGCAGAGGCGCCGATAAGTTAACCGACATCAGAAAGTCAAGCGCACTGGAGCGGCCTGTTCAGTTTTAGTTTTTGTTCCGACTGACTGCTAAAATGAAAGATTAAGATTTGTAAAACTAAAGGAAAATGAGGAGGACTTTTACAAGAAAATGACTGAGAGTTTCGTGGAAAAGGATAGGGGCATGAACTTCATTTACAAATAAAGGTGTCAATTTTATAAAAAAAAAAAAATGAAATCAGACTAAGAAAACAACAATCTAATATTTAAAAACTAAATTTCAACCTTGAATAAAATGTTATTTTGCTTTTCTTGTTATCCTGCACAATTACAACAGCACAATTGAAAGCTTTTTAAAACAACTAAATATTTCAATGAAGGTCAAAATTGAAATCCGTTTTTTTGTACACCACTCTATACTTTCAGTCAGTCAGTCAGTTATTTTCCAACCCGCTGTATCCTAACTACAGGGTCACGGAGGTCTGCTGGAGCCAATCCCAGACAGCACAGGGCGCAAGGCAGGGTGCCAGCCCATCGCAGGGCACACACAGACACCCACATGCCAAACACAATTTAAGATGGCCAATGCACCTAACCGGCATGTCTTTGGACTGTGGGAGGAAACCCACACAGAGACGGGGACCCGGGAAGCGAACCCTTACTACGAGGCAGCAGCGCTACCCACCGCGCCACCGTGCCGCCCTCTATACTTTCATTTGTATTGAATGAGTATGAATTGTGGAAGTGCAACGGCAAATTTAGAACTCATGGAGGGTGAGGAGCAAATGCGCCCTCTCCGCTCTCTCTTGCCGTTCTTTTTCAGTCAAATAGGTGCCTTCTGTGTGTGTGAAGAGTGCTGATGAGATATGAAACATAACCAGTAGTCAATGTGCAGGCTGCTAATTGAAAGGTGAAAACTGATGCGCTCGTCTTAAATATAAAAGCGCTGAAATACGGAGACGCGAGCGAACACGACGTGACTGAAGAGGCTGGTGGTGCCCGATTTCTTAGTAAACAGAGGAAGGACACATTAACATGCAATAATAAAAGATATACATATCTGTAACGTATCGGTTTATCACAGCTGTTCAATACACTCGTATAAAGTGTCAGATACGCTCCTTACCCTGAGGCGGCTGGCAGCGCAGTGGGTTTGTTTGGGATACACGGGGGCGTTTGGGCAGAAATCAGAGAAAAGCTCAGCTACTGACCATAAGTGCGACTGGACGTTACGAGGTAAGTGGATGAACTGCCCAGGATACCCGCCCTGCCACCGGATACCGGATAGAAGATACTGACTCCGCCCACTCCTTAATTTGCATATGTAATGAGCCATGTGCTGAAGCCGTCAGACCAAATAAGCCTTGAAGGAGCCCAGCCGCTCCCCCAGATCAGGAAGTAGATGACACGATGTGAAATAATAAAACCGAAAGATTTATTACTTTATGAAAGGTTGATTTATTTATTTATGGAAAGACTGGAAGTTTTTCATTATTTTTTTAAATTATATTTTTTACATGTTTACATCTGCACAGATACACCGGAAACAAACAAGCCGTGCCCGCTGTGCCCATAGCCGAGTCTTTAAACAATGGAAGAAGCCCCAGACCCACTCCGCCAGCTTCGCCACTCTGTCAGCGCGACGACAGACATTTGATTTCCGTATTGCCAGTCTGTGGCCGTTTGTTGCATTTTGTTTGAGGCATTAGTTCTGTCTTTGTCTTTGGTTGTTGGAGACGCGGTGGCGCAGTGGTTAGCACTGCTGCCTAAATACACCTGTAGCCACACTATTTGGTCCAGCTAAGTGGCAGAGGTTTCCATAACACCACAAGGACACATAAAAGACCACTGTACCATTATAATACACTCAAAAGCAGACCCTCCTTCTTCATTGACCTGAACGAATTTTGTCGACAGGCCCAGTGCCCCGCTCTCCCGGTGCCCGTGCAGGTTTTCCTCCCATGTCTGATGCGTCTCATGTCGATGGGTGATTCTAAACTGGCTCCAGTGGGGGTAAGGATGGGCATCCCCTCCAGTGCAGATGCCCCAAAGCAGGAGCCCACCCTGGATGGCACGCCAGTCCATCAGCAAGCACACTCAGGCGCCCACCCACCCACACTGTGCCATCTCACATGAAAGACAACATTATCGGCCGCAGCAAGATTTGATATCTTTATAAGATTATCTGTGCCGAAGTGGAATGCTGTCCAGCATGTTCATGTTTAAAATGCGACACAAAAGCGCATCACCATTGAATTCACGGCCCCTCGAAATCGCATGTCGTAAATAAACGTAAAGCGGGGGTATTGCGTTTGGCTCGGTGGCCCCTCGTGTGGATGGCGTTTCAATTTGAGAGCCCGCGTCAATCAGGCCGAAACTGAATGGAGTCGAATGACCAATCAGCAGCAAGGGGTGGGGCAATGGAGAGGGTTAGGAGTGAGCATGGAAACAAGGGGAATGTGGGGGGGAGTGAATGTGCAGGGGGTCCGCCGTCTTATTGGACAGACAGAAGCTAAATGAGGGAGTTCATTCTCTTCTGTGTCAAAAAGACGGGAAAAATAAAAAAATAATATGTGGATATCAGCGAGGGAACAAAGAAAAGCTACCAAGACGTCAAGCCTGGTGACACAAGCAAATGTTTTAGTTTAAACCGCTAAACGTCCAACGTGCGTAAAACGAGGACAACTTTAGACGACTTAACATAGGGGTCCAAGTTTTCAGCGAGACTCCGCAAACGGGATAGGAAAGGCACTATATAATAAATAGATAGATAGATGGTTATGAAAGGCACTATATAATAGATAGATAGATAGATAGATAGATAGAGTATGTGAAAGGCACTATATAATCACTAGATAGATAGATAGATAGATAGATAGATAGATAGATAGATAGATAGATAGATAGATAGATAGATAGATAGATACTTTCATAAGCTGGCATCTTGCAGTCCTTTTTTTGTGTGTAACCCCCTGGACAAATTATTACAAGTTATTGTCCTGTAGGACTTTCCTGAGGTGACCAGAGTTTCCAAAGTGCTACTAAGTGTCCAAAAATCAAATGACAATCCACTTGGGGAAACAGAGCCACATAGATCTTGGTCACTGCAGGGCGTCTTGCAGAAGAGAATCATTTAAGGTGGTTGCTATGGTGGGGCCTGTTGAGTACGCCTGCTGTTTTCCCTGAGGACACTAGGGGGCAGGCAGTGTGCAGTCCCAAGACCAGCCGAAAGCTCCCACTTCAAAGAGGCCATAAAACGAATTGGCAGCCAGGAAGTTTCCTTGCAGTGTTCACCATTTCAGAGACCAGTTAGAGCTCAGGAGTGCAGTTCTTCAGTACTCCACTAGATGTCACTGTAAGTCAGCATACAAGGACTTCACCTTTTATCAGGCCCCGCCTTTTGCCCCTCCCTTTATGTACTTCTTGCCATTGACACTCCCATCATGCTCTATTGGTAAGCAACAGCAACTTTGCAGAAGTCATGTGACAGGGTGTGCCCCCTGTGTGAAGCCCACCTTTGTGCTGTTGATCTTTATTTCTTAATTCTTGTTTTTCTTCTCTGGCAGCCATTAACTCATTACGGACAACAGTTGACCCAGGACTGTGTGTCATTGAACCTCCTGCCAATCCTGTGACATCAGCCTGCATTTGTAACGAAGTTCTCTTTATCATCAATAATAAAATCTGTAAAGCAAGGCGCTATATGAACTGACAGATGTTCACTGATAACTCCTGCCACTTAATGGGACAGAAAATGAAAAGTGAGACAAACTGTGACCCGGCATGGCGCTGAAAGGCCATCAGAGCGGGTGGGCTTAGAGATGAGCAAAGGCCCACCAGCAGGAGGTACAGGACCAGCTCTTTGTCTCAGAACTCCAGAGGTGACGTCCTGAACAGGAAAGTAAGGGTGTCACCTTGGTCACTGTGTGTGCTCCCTTTGCTCATCCCAGGGTGACACTCTATTGTTTGGTTATGTATAGAGACTCTAGGGGGCGCTGTCCTGTGTGACACCGTAAGCCTTTGGTTAGCCTGTGTGTGAGGCAGAGCTTAAAGGAAAGGCGCTATATAAATGAGATGTCTTGTGAGAGCCCCTCAGTCCGTGTGTGTGAGTGTGTGTGTGTGTGTGCTCACTTTTCTCTTCCCCCTGATCCTGTGTGTCTTTTTGTTTGCACACGCCACTGCCAGTAAACGCTGCTGCTGTCCAAGCGCTGGGCTATCTGGTCAGTCGCCGTCTCCGTCTGCGTGTTTACCGTCTTGTCAATGATTGACTATCGGCTCAAGTGGCCAAGCCAGTTGGGGGGCACAGCACTTTGTCAGGGTCTTGCAGCCATGGTGAGGCTGCCGCTCTCAGCTCTCCTGTCTCTGGGCCTTGTGCTTTTGTGCCAGGCGCCTGCCAGCGTGACGTGCCACACCAGAGGAAGGTAAGGGGGCCAAAGGGGTCGACTGTCGCCGCTGCACATACAGGGTGTGCTTAGACTTGGGGGGCTTCAGTGCCAGTGCTCCACTTCGAATGCTCAGAAAGCACCGTGGCAGAGCCAGCGTCCTGGGTCCAAATCCCAGGCCCAGTGACTGAGTGCCCGGCTCTCCCAGTGCCCATGCGGGTTTTCCTCCCATGTCTGATGCGTCTCATGTCGATGGATGATTCTAAATTGGCCCCAGTGGGGGTAAGGGTGGGCATCCCCTCCAGGGCGGCTTCTTGATGGTGCTGAGGTGGGCGCTGGCCCCCTGGATTTGGATTTACTGAATGAAATGAGTGCAGGAGTCGATGGACCCATCAATTAGGTACGCCACAGTCCAGTGCAGATGTCCCAAAGCGGGAGCCCACCCTGGCTGGCACGCCAGTCCATCAGCAAGTGCACTCAGGCACCCACCCACCCACACTGTGCCAGCTCACATGACAGACAACATTATCGGCCACAGCAGGATTTTCAGAAGTTGATATCTTTATAAGATTATCTGTGCCAACGTGAAACGCAATCCAGCATGATAACAGAATTGTGTGCCAAGGGGACGTTTCATTCTGGCGCCACGGTGAAAAACATGCCAACCAAATGAGTGATCGCTTCTCACTCTTGCCGCTGTGTTCGTGTTTAAAATGCGAAACAAAAGCGCATCACCTTTGAATTCAGCCCCTCGAGATTGCATGTCATAAAGAAACGTAAAGCGGGCGTATTGCGTTTGGCTCGGCGGCCCCTCGTGTGGATGGCGTTCCAGTTTAAGAGCCCGCGTCAATCAGGCCGAAACTGAATGGAGTCGAATGACCAATCAGCAGCCAGGGGTGGGGCAAGGAGGGGGGAGTGAACAGTTAGGGTAAGAGGCGCTCCCATCATGAGTGGAAAGAAGGGGAATGTGAGGGGCAGTGAATGGGCAGGGGGTCCGCCGTCTCATTGGACGGGCAGAAGTTAAATGACGAGTTCATTCTCTTCTGTGTCAAAAAGACAGGAAAAATAAATAAATAATATGTGGATATCAGCGCGGGAACAAAGAAAAGCTACCAAGACGCCAAGCCTGGTGACACAAGCAAATGTTTTAGTTTAAACCGCTAAACGTCCAACGTGCGTAAAACGAGAACAACTTTAGACGACTTAACATAGGGGTCCAAGTTTTCAGCGAGACCTAAAAAGGAATTTTCTGCGCTCACTCCGCGGACCGGATTGACTAAAGCTGCGTTCCAAGTGAAGTGGGATGTCGGAATTTCTGAGTTCCCAGCTGGGATTTCCTCCTTAAGTTGGATCTCCAACTCAGAAGCTCAGGGCTGTTAGGCCACAGTGCCCTCTAGTGGGCAGTCGCAGGACTGCACTCCTGACGACTCGTAATTGGCCCTCTCAGGCTGCCAGTGTTTTTCAGGACCTGCCTGAAGGTGAAATCTTTTGCTGTGTTCCATTCGAAATGGGAAGCTGGAAGTTCCTAGTCAGAATATTCAACTGGGACCCCACCCCTCCCCTCCCACCACCACCACAATCACAAGCTCTTAAGTTGCAATTCCAGCTCATAAACTCAAGGCTGGTCTGTCCAGTCCGAGTTTGTCCGACTTCAGATCGTGATGTTAATCCAAAATGGCGACGTACACCACAGACTCGCTGATAAGATGTTTGGATACTTAATGTACTGCGTACCACAACTAAAGCATTTCTGGATGTGCCCACGTTGGTTTCCCAGCACATCAGAAGAGGTGTCACCCGCCTGACGCTCAGCATGTTCAGGACCAGCCAGCACTTGGATGGGAGACCATCTAGCAAAAAGCTTGGGTCGCTGCTGGAAGAGATGTTGATGAGGCCAGCAAGGGACGCTTACCCTTTGGTGGTCTGTGTGTGGATCCTAATATCCCCCCAGTGCAGTGACGGGGACAGTGTGCTGACAAAATGGTGCCACCCTTCAGATGAGACAAAAAAACGGAGGTCCTGACCCTCAGTGCTCATTAAAGATCCCTGGGCCTCCTTCATGAAGAGTAGGATGTTTTACCTGATAGTCCTGGCTAAACTGCCCACCGTGGCCTGGTCATTCTGGCCCCCTAATCATCCCCTGTCCCTAATTGGCTGTCTCTCTCACCACTTCACCACCTAACAGCTCATGTGTGGTGAGGGCACGGGCACAAAATGGCTGCCATTATATCGTCCAGGTGGGTGCTGGTTAAAACGGATCCTCACTCACTGTGTAAAGCCCTGTAGTAGTGAGGAAAGC
Source organism: Polypterus senegalus (assembly GCF_016835505.1). NCBI lineage: Eukaryota > Metazoa > Chordata > Cladistia > Polypteriformes > Polypteridae > Polypterus > Polypterus senegalus. The sequence goes on along the minus strand of NC_053167.1, from coordinate 142,527,368 downwards.
GCTACAGAAATGTATTAAATTAATAATAATATTATTATGATGAATATTTTGAGATGGGTCTAGCTGCAGACGCTGGACAGCCAATTGGATTGCAGGATTCTGTCAGCGAGTCAGGTGACGCTCCCTTAACTGTGATGTCATCACGTACTGTAAAGCGACGGCCTCCTTGATGTTGTGGAGCTCTGGTGGTCCGCAGCTCGAGTCCACTGAGTGTTTTACGGGTGTGACGTCATTCCCAGACTCCGACGTCCAGCGGCTGCCCGGCTGCTCTACTTGTGGTCGCCACCGCAATACAGAGACGTTTACAAGAGCGACGCCTCTCAGCCCAAGTGTTGACGCCCCTTGCCCCGCCTTTGGATGCTGATTGGTCGTTTCATTTCTTTTAGTCAAGCGCCGTCTCCAATCGAAATGCAGTCTGTGGCGCTGCCGCTGTGCCAATCGAAATACGTCTGCTGTGCTTTCAGTTGCGATGAGCGATGTGTGGACTTGAATTGAAAAGCACGGAGGTTTTCTATTGCGTTTTAAACTGACGTGAAAATCAGTCACTCGCTTGGCTGATGTGTCTTAATGGTGAAACGATGAAAAGCCCCAAATGAAATGCCCCCCTTGCCTACGTATTGCATTTCAAGGTGGCAAACAGTTTGGATCGCATGTAATTCAGGCACAAATAATCTAGAAATAAACACAACCCCCTCGGCCCCCCGGACAGCTCCAGACTCCCTTCACACGTCATCAACTGTCACCGACTGGCCTGTAGGTGACACCCTGCCGCTGCAGTCACGTCGTTTCTAACGTCTCACACTCTCCTGATAGCACCGCCGTTTTCTTATTTCAGCGCATACTTTGTGCCTTTCCACGCAGACATGAATGTCATTTGAATTACATTTGTCACCTCAGACGACTGAAGACACGCTGAGTGTCACAAAGAGTCCTGAAGTCCTCCTAACACACGGCACACTGGCGGGAGGCGTCACCCCCCGGTTTGGCAAAAGACCACCCAGCGCTGCAGAGAGTAGCATATCATGGGGGGGATCACTATCACCCCTACAGGACCACCTGCATACATAAAAGGGGCATGAAGGTCTCCTCTCACCCTCTGGATAGCCAGCTTGAATGGCTCAGAGGTGACGAGAGCCTGTGGTGACTCAAATCAAAAAGAGAAAGATGGAGAGAGAGAAGGAGAAGAAGGAAAAGAAGGAGAGGATAAGGACGAAGAAAATGAAGATGAAGAAGAAAAAGGGGAAGAAGAAGAAAGAGAAGAAGATGAAGAAGAAGAAAAAGATGATGAAGAAAAAAATGATAAAGAAGAAGAAAATAAGGATAAGAAAGAGAATAGGAAGACAAAGTATAAAAAGAAAGAGAAGAAAATGAAGGAAAAGGAGAAGAAGAAGAAGGAGAGGAAGAACAAGATGAAGATGAAAATGGTGAAGAAGATGACAAAGAAGAAGGACAAGAAGAAGGAGAAGGAGCTTCATTTACAAAGGCGATAAAAATAAGAGGCGGCGCTCTTGTCAGGCGTGTGTCGCTCCATTGTGTTTAGTTCACTTTTTTATTTATTTATTTATTTATTTATTTATTTATTTATCTATTTATTTATTTATCTATTTATTTATTTATTTATCTATCTATTTATTTATTTATTTATTTATTTATTTATCTATTTATTTATTTATTTATTTATTTATTTATTTATTTATCTATTTATTTATATGTTTATATATTTATTTATTTATCTATTTATTTATTTATTAACAGTTCTTAGACCTCCAGAGTGTTCCAGTTACTGACGTATTCTTAAGCTGCGCCTTTTCATTTGTAATTTTATCGCCCAGTACAGGCTGCCCACTGAGCTCTGTGCCCCCCACTGTGTGTCCGAGTGACCGCTGGCTTAAACCTCAAAGGGAGACCCCCGGCTCGTGTTATTTTTCTATGTGTTGTTCATCAGGTGTAAATGTATGCCTGTGACACCCTGGTGCCAGAGGGGGTCTTCATCTGCTAATTGTGCACCTCAATTAGGGGCTCCAATAATGAGAGTTCATCACAAGGCCACAGGGGGCTCCACTTGGTCATTTCCCCTTGTGGATATTTGATTGGTTCATGGAGTGAGGGCGTGGTCACCCTGGATCATTTTGAATTGTGGATATTCAGTTGATTCATTGAGCAAGGTTTGGGGGTCCCTGGGGGTTGTCCTTCTTGGACATTTCGACCCGCAGATGTTTGATTGTTTGTTTTATTGAGCAAGTAGGGGGTCCCGGTGGTTATTTTGACTCGTGGATATTCAAGGGGGTGCCCCTCGGTCATTTCTTTGAGCTTGGCTTGTATCGGTGTCACAGGCACCCAGAATGCCCTGATGGCCGAGCTTTAGTCTTGTACCAAAGAGTCTGATGCCCAGGGGTACTGCAGACACTGAATCCAGCCCTGTCTGGGGGTCTTTTTTTTTGTACTAAATCTTTTTTCTTTCCTTTTCCTTATTTTGTTTTCTCAGGGACAGCAGCAGGCTGAGATCTCATCGAAGTGTCCAGTCACCGAACCCCATCAACTGTGTCTTGGGACCCTGGTCTGCATGGACCCCGTGTCCCCCATGTGAAAGCGAGCAGGTGACGTATCCTTTCAGACAGCCGGGTGGCACCGGTACTTTGATTCCAACTGATGGCTTTGTGTGTGTTGGAGAGGGGGGTCACTGGGCCTGCGTTGTCACCCCAGTCACTCGTTTTCATGTCACCTTTAATTGGCTGAATGCACACCCAGTGACCAGAGTTGGGGTTAAGGCAAGATAGGAAAGGATGGGGGGTTTGGGGGGTCTCAGTTTGAGCAACAACAACAACAACCGATTTCTCGCAAAGTGGGCTTTCCCAGCCCCCCCTCCAGAGCCTTACCTCTCTAATGCAGTGTTCCTAAACTCAGTCATGGAGACCCCCTGTGGCTGCAGGTTTTTGTTCCAACGACATTCATAATCAGTGACAACACCTGATAACACTGAGCTCATTTAATTAGCAGGTTTTGTTTTTCTTTTATTTGACATTCAGAAAAGCATAGAAGCATTTTTATATTTATATTTTTAAATAATTCTGTTTTTGCTATAGCTGTAAATGCTCAACTCTCTTTTGCTCATTTTACTATACTTTGCCCTTCCTCTGTGCAGTTTTCCCCCTTCGTTGTATCTTAATAATGACAATTTAAAACAAGCAGATCAGACACGCAGGCAAACAATAATAATGAATAATCAAAGGCTGCAACTACTGTAGAGTCAGACCCTCTAATTAGTAAATAATGGATTCCTTAAACACTTAGAACACCTTGACAAGTGACCTCGGGTCCCTACTGGGTGGGGCTTCTCAGCCCTGTACCCGAGGCCCCTAACATAAGCAGGACGGACGCCCCCTCGCGGTCTGGAGGAGGCAGAAGCCCTCCTCTCATCCTCCTGGGCGTCCCGGCCGGGCTCCAGCCCTGGCCGGGGACCACAATATATACATACACTCACCTAAAGGATTATTAGGAACACCTGTTCAACTTCTCATTAATGCAATTATCTAATCAACCAATCACATGGCAGTTGCTTCAATGCATTTAGGGGTGTGGTCCTGGTCAAGACAATCTCCTGAACTCCAAACTGAATGTCAGAATGGCACAGAAAGGTGATTTAAGCAATTCTGAGCGTGGCATGGTTGTTGGTGCCAGACGGGCCGGTCTGAGTATTTCACAATCTGCTCAGTTACTGGGATTTTCACGCACAACCATTTCTAGGGTTTACAAAGAATGGTGTGAAAAGGGAAAAACATCCAGTATGCGGCAGTCCTGTGGGCGAAAATGCCTTGTTGATGCTAGAGGTCAGAGGAGAATGAATGGGCCGACTGATTCAAGCTGATAGAAGAGCAACTTTGACTGAAATAACCACTCGTTACAACCGAGGTATGCAGCAAAGCATTTGTGAAGCCACAACACGAACCACCTTGAGGCAGATGGGCTACAACAGCAGAAGACCCCACCGGGTACCACTCATCTCCACTACAAATAGGAAAAAGAGGCTACAATTTGCAAGAGCTCACCAAAATTGGACAGTTGAAGGTTGGAAAAATGTTGCCTGGTCTGATGAGTCTCGATTTCTGTTGAGACATTCAAATGGTGGAGTAAACAGAATGAGAACATGGATCCATCATGCCTTGTTACCACTGTGCAGGCTGGTGGTGGTGGTGTAATGGTGTGGGGGATGTGTTCTTGGCACACTTTAGGCCCCTTAGTGCCAATTGGGCATCGTTTAAATGCCATGGGCTACCTGAGCATTGTTTCTGACCATGTCCATCCCTTCATGACCACCATGTACCCATCCTCTGATGGCTACTTCCAGCAGGATAATGCACCATGTCACAAAGCTCGAATCATTTCAAATTGGTTTCTTGAACATGACAATGAGTTCACTGTACTAAAATGGCCCCACAGTCACCAGATCTCAACCCAATAGAGCATCTTTGGGATGTGGTGGAACGGGAGCTTCGTGCCCTGGATGTGCATCCCACAAATCTCCATCAACTGCAAGATGCTGTCCTATCAATATGGGCCAACATTTCTAAAGAATGCTTTCAGCACCTTGTTGAATCAATGCCACGTAGAATTAAGGCAGTTCTGAAGGCGAAAGGGGGTCAAACACCGGATTAGTATGGTGGTCCTAATAATCCTTTAGGTGAGTGTACATCCATCCATCCATCCATTTTCTAACCCGCTGAATCCGAATAGGGTCACGGGGGTCTGCTGGAGCCAATCCCAGCCAACACAGGGCACAAGGCAGGAACCAATCCTGGGCAGGGTGCCAACCCACCGCAGGACACACACACCCACACACCAAGCACACACTAGGGCCAATTTAGAACCGCCAATCCACCTAACCTGCATGTCTTTGGATTGTGGGAGGAAACCGGAGCACCCGGAGGAAACCCACGCAGACACGGGAGAACATGCAAACTCCACGCAGGGAGGACCCGGGAAGCGAACCCGGGTCTCCTAACTGCGAGGCAGCAGCGCTACCACTGCGCCACCGTGCCGCCTGAGTGTACATTTTAGCAATTTTATTTTTCTGTTTTTCACCGAACTTCAGAAATAACATGTCACTTAATTAGCCCAGGAATTCAATTAAAAACAGAATCTGGTTGGAACAAAAACCTGCAGCCACAGGGGGTCCCCAGGACCGAGTTTGGGAACCACTGCTCTAATGAGATCAGGTGACATGAGAGAAGGACAAAGCGGAGAATCGGGCAACAAAGGTCACAACTGATAACCAAATGACCACAAATGGACACTCAGATGCCTGCCAAGAAGAAGCCAACACCCTGACTGGGAGGCCATGCCACACAACTTGAGTAGCCACACGCAGAAACCTGGTGGGTGACGTCTGATTGTGTGTGAGCCGCCATCTTGAACAGTAAGGGCAAGGGGGTGAAACACAGAAAGGCTTTAAAAAAAAATGAAGAGTCAAGCAGCCAAATGGAGGCGCGTGCGGCCATCTTGTGACTCATTTATAGAAAGTCTTATCATCTAATATCTCACATCCACTGATGAGCACTAGGGGGCAGTCTAATCACTGGGAGGAGAGTCGAGTCAGCAGCAAAGCCAATCTGGTTAACCCCGAGTGTAACTATTGTAAAAGGCGCTATATAGCGCCCGACCCGGCACAGACCACGCAGAGGCACGTGTACACAAACACGCAGGCTTTATTTTTTCTTCAGCTGTGTGACACGTCTTCCCCATGCCACACAGTCCCAAACCCAGTCCCAAAGCACAAACTCACAATTCTCCACCTCGCTCCTCCACTCCTCCCAGACAAGCTTCGTCGTCTTCTTCTTCCTCCCAACTCTGGCTCAACGAGTGGTGGTGGCTGGGCCCTTTATAGCCCACCCGGAAGCATTCCAGGTGATTAACCACATGGTCCTAATTACACTTCCGGGTGGGGCTGAAAGCTCGTCCAGCCGGGCTGTGGGAAGCAGGCAGCTCCCCCTAGCGGGCACGCCGGGCCCCAACCAAGCTGTGGAGGACTCCATCTCCCATGGCATCAGAAAAGATGGTAAAAAAATGTTAACTTGTAAATCGAATAATTTGGTTTGATTTGGGGGACCTCAAAGGCCCCCAGGGTTCATTTCGTGTCGTCAGGTCCGTTTCTATCGTTACTAGGGGTGTGGCCTCTGAGGTCGGGACCCATGGGTAATTGACAGGACAAAAGGATGGCTGTGGGTGCAAATCGTTATCTGAACTGTGGACACCAAATCTTCTCTTTGTGGTCTCTTCTCGCGTATCCTTTTGATGTTTGACCCTCATGCTCTCCCGACCGCGATTATCGTCTCTCGTGTTGGCCTTTGGTTTTGTTTCGCTTTATAATATTTACTTCACGCAGCTCAGAGGTTTATCTGCCAGTTGGCTGACAGGCGAACCCCAACTTCAACTCACACAGGTGGTCTCTCCTCAGGATGGAGGGCGGCTAAGAGACTCAAACTGTCCTGAGAGATGAGTGACGGTGACAGCGGGCCTCTGCGGGTCTCACTTATCCCGTCCTTGACACCCCATTGGCTGCTGGGATTTGTAACTCACAACACTGCAGGTGCTTTCCCAGCACCCAAACAAATTTTTTCAGGATTCGGGAACTTTTTAGAAACTCGGGGACTTCTGTAGGATTCTCACCGCAGGCGCTCGGGCCGTTTGTCGTTCCTGTAAAGCTCCCCAATTCTGGTAATAATAATAATAATAATAATAATACATTTTATGTATATAGCGCCTTTCACATGCTCAAGGCACTTACAGAATATAAGAAAGAATGGCTGGGTATCCAGTATATAGTATTGTACTAAACCAGATAAATAAATAAAGAAGATTAAGATGGTGAATTCAGAGAAAACCTAACAGACAACATCACTGATGGTCCAACACACACACTCAGGTTACCTGAGCAACTTGACATGGAGGTTAACCGAGAGAAGGTAATAAAGTCAAGTTGAGCTACGAGTCATCCTGAACAGATGAGTTTGAAAAGAATTCATGGAGTCAGCTGACCTGATTCATTTTGGGATGTCATTCCAGAGTCTGGCACTCGCTATACAGCTGAAGGCCCTGCTGTCACCCATGGAGTGTAGATTAGTGTGGGCACAACAAGATTGGCAGAGTCAGAGGAGCTTAGTGGGCAGACAGGCACATCGTGATGGAGAAGGTCACTGAGGTAGTTTAAGGCTTTGTAGTTTATTAGCAGGATTTGATATTTGATTCTGTAAGACACAGGGAGTCGGTGAAGGTGGAGCAGGATGGTGTGATGTGCTCACTGCTGCTGGTTTGAGTCAGGACTCTTACAGCCGAGTTTTGAATAAGCTGGAGCTGTGATAGAAGATTAGAAGGGACACCTGCCAGCAGCGAGTTACAATAATCAATGTGATAAAAGCAGGACAAGTTTCTCAGCGTTAGAGAAGGAGAGGAAGGAGCGAACACGGGATACGTTATGGAGGTGAAAGTAAGAAAGTCTCTTAATGTGATTTATGTGGGAGGAATAAGAGAGGGAGAAATCACAAATGACACCGAGATTCTTTGCAGTAGAGGCAGGTCTGATGAGATCACCGCCAAGATGGACTGAGAAGGAGCTCATTTTATGAAGTTGTGCTTTAGTCCCAATTTACAAGAGTTCAGTTTTGTTGCAGTTTAATTTTAAAGAGTTCTGCGCCATCCAGGTTTTAATTTCACTGAGGCAGGTTGTGAGCTGAGAAAGCTCTGATGAAGTTCCAGTTTTAACATTGAAGTAGAGCTGAGTGTCGTCTGCATAAAAATGATAGCCCAGTCCATAGCTACGAATAATATGGCCGAGGGGACGTATAGAAATACAGAAGAGCAGAGGGCCGAGGACAGAGCCCTGAGGAGCTCCTTGTGTGACTGGCGCTGAGCTGGACCTGCTGTCACCTATCAGTCAGATAGGACTTGAACCAGTGGAGGGCAGTGCCAGAGATACCCAGTGGCATGTTCTCCATCATTCTGGACAGTAGACTGTCATGTCTGACCCGAGTGTCAAATGCTGCACTGACGTCTCACAGAATTAATATGCTGGCTTGTCCAGAGTCTGCTGCCATAAGCAAATCATTGGGTACCCGTAGCAGAGCAGTTCACAGGGTGTGCTGTGCCCTCACACCCGACTGAAAGGGTCCATCAAGTTATTAGAAGTGAAGTAGTTGGTGAGCTGGGAGACTACAACACACTCAAGAGCTTTTGACAGGAAAGATAAGTGGGAAACAGGCCGGAAATTGTTAATTGTTAACCACAAAGGGCACACCGCTGATCTTTACACGTAATGACGTCACACGTCACCAACTCCCTGCGTAGAAATTGTGCTGATCCTGTCAAACAGCCACAAGCCAGGGCAGCCCTTCACCTCACTGGCATTCAACTCCTTCTTGTCTCCACAGTACCGGCACCGCCGCCTGCAACAGCCCGCCAAGTATAAAGGGCAGTCCTGCATGGGTACCAGGTGGGACACGGCCGCCTGTCCGGGACCCCCCTGCAATCCTGTCAATCTCTGTGGGGAGAAGTTCATGTGTGAGGAGTCGGGTGAGTCTCATGGCAATTTCAGGGTGGGCCCGAGAAAGAGGGGACCCTCCAGACAGGCCTTCACCAGAAGACATCTCTCTCTCTCTCTCTGTCTCGTTTTTCAAGGTCGCTGTATTGACCGCCAGATGGTGTGCAACAGGGAGGAAGACTGCCTGGATGGTTCTGATGAGAGACATTGTCTCTACGAAGAGGAAGAGGAGGATGACAGCTTCTGTCAAAGTCTCTTTCCCATCCCTGGCGTGGAACAGTTGGTCCTGGGGTAAGGCTGGATGAAACCCAAATTCAGCAGAAAGCAACCTAGTGAACATCTTGGCCAACTGTGGGTGGCACTGTGGGGCAGAGCTGTCAGAAAACGCCTGTGTTGAATATTAGCTATCAGTGCAATGGTGTGGGCACCTTCTGATTGTAGATCTGGCAATGCCACCCGTGAGACCCTTATTCAGCTGATGCAGACATGCCATTGACTAGAAAGATGGCACATGTCCTCATTTTGGGGGTAAACAATCATAAAATGAGTCAGCGTGCCACCCAGTCCAGCAATTAATCAGTCAATGAGGTAAGACAACGAGACAACAAGCAAGCAGGCAATACATCTGCTGAGCGGTTAGCAATTGGCAATCATCTGCTGCTCCACCAGTCCATCTGGCTTTGCTTAGACACTTTTTCACATAACAGAGGGTTGGGCATCAGTAGGAAAAGTGGACATGGACACTGGGGGAGGGGGGCAGCATGCTGAACCTCCAAATGAATCCAAGAAAACCTGGGGACCCCTTGAGAGGGGAGTGTAAGACCGGGACCCCCAAGCAGTGGCTGAATAAGCAGCTTTATAGGGATGCCAGTTTCATTGCTTGGTTTGATGGGCACTTGAGGGATGTCACCTCAAGATGGTTTTGGTTAAGGCCGAGTTGGGGGTCTTTAGATGGGCACTATTCACAGTCAGCCGATTGCGTTTGGGTTCCTGGTGCAGCCTCTCTCCTTCCTTCCTTCATTCCTTCCTTCCTTCCTTCCTTCCTTCCTTCCTTCATTCATTCCCAGGTCCTGCCCCAGCTGCTCTTCTGCTCACTTTTCTCTCCCCCTTCTCTTTCTTTCTTTAGATACAACGCCCTCACCCAGGAGTTTCAGTTCAGTGTCCTCGACCCCAAATACTCGGGTGGCCGATGTGAGTACGTCTACAATGGCGACTGGCGCCAGCTGAGCTACGAGCCGTTCTGTGAGCGCATGTACTACAGTGACGACGAGAAGTACTTCAGGAAGCCCCACAACCTCCACTCTTACAGCTTCCAGGTAGGAGGACTTCGACAAGGCCGAGTCACGTGGGACTGTCATGTGACCCCGCGACTTCTGACCTCTGTGCTCCAGGATAGCCTCCAGTTTAAATTTGGGGTTGCAGGGCTGGTGTTGCTGGTCCTCCTCTCCCCCACTCTGACTGGTCTTCTCTCCACAGGCGCAGGCCAGCAATGGGATGTCCACTGAGTATTACGACAACGTAAATGAGTTGTTGAGGGCTCTCGGAAATGAAAACTCAAACCAGTTTGGATTCTCCTTTGGCATCGCCAACGTCGAACTGGGGTTTTCATTCCAGAATGATGAGAAGACACTGAAGAACGTCACGGACTACCTGGAGCAGGTCAGTTTTAGTGTGTGGGGTGGTAGGTAAAGACTCCAAGGAATTATGGGAAGAAGGGGCTCTGGCGATAGACCTCAGAATGAAACCAAGGCATTATGGGAAAGTGGCTCGGGATACCCAGTTTGGAAGATGTCGGAAGGCATGAGGTGCTGATTTCAAGAAGTCCGGCCATCTCATTGTCTGCAGCAGTGTGCCAGGTCTGGGGGGCGCACGGCCACATGATGGACTTTAGAAAAGTCTAGAAGGCCTGTAAACCACAAACCAGCCTCTGAAAACTCAGCATAGGCCTGTGGCCTGCACTCGTGACAAAGGTCAAGGCCTTTACATGGGAGAGGGGAGCAAGAAAAACAAAGCAGACATCTTTAGTTTAAGATCAGATTCCTCTGCCGTCCCATGTTACCAGTTCAAAAATGAAGAAATCCAGAAATTCAAAAACCAAATCAACGATAAAAAACGAGAGCAGAGCATCCAAAAAGCAAACAATCAGAGCCAGGGGCTTGCAAATCTTTCCAAGAACCCAAGATGGCCGAGCTAAACAAGACTAGCGGGAATGAATGACTCGGGGCAGGCTGGGGACATCGCGGGCCTTTAAATAGGTCAGGGGCCCCGCCCCCTTTGGCACAAAATGCAAAGAACAAGAAAGACAACCAAATAAATTACAATGACATTATAATATGAAAATAACAAAGAACTGACTTACCCAAAACAATCAACAAAAAAAGAACAAAATAGAAAAACTTAATGAAAGAAAGACTCCTTAGACTTCGGGGGACCCAAATTACAAAAGACCCCCAGACTCCAGGTTAGCCATAGATTGCAGGAGACCCCAGACTCTAAGGTGGCCCCAAACTACAGGGGTCCACAAGCCATGAAAGGCCCAAGATTACAGGGGTCCCCAGACTTTAAAGTGACCCCAGACAACAGGGGTCCCTAAGCCACAAGAGGCCCCAGATTACAAGAGACCCCAGACTAAAATGTCTCTCTAGATTATTACAGGGGGACCCCAGACTATATGGGGCCCCAGAGTGCAGTAGACCCCAGATTACAGGGGACCCCCACACTCTCTATGTGGGGGGCCCAGAAGATTTCAGGGCTGTTCACGTTCAGTAGTTCACTCTAACTGTCCCCAGACGTCACCTCTGCTGCCACGCTGAAGTGACTATGGGGACGTCAACTGTGAGCTTGTCTTGGCCATGGAGTGTTTGCAGTAAACACAAATCATTTCAAACTTTCATCGATTGATTGAGTTGCTTGGCAGGGGCCTCGAGCTGAATGGGCACATTGAGAGTGGCGAGACCTGGCTGTGCTGTCCAGGCTGGCATTGTCATTGTCCCTGAGATGCCCACTAAGCCCCGATGTCTCTTTGTCCCACAGAACGTGGGCTTCATTCGCATGCAGACCAGGGTGGAGACGGCCCAGTTCACCATGCGGAGCCAAGACCTGGTCCTGGACGAGACGATGCTACAGTCGCTGCACAGGCTGCCCGAGGACTACGACCCTGGCCAGTACCTGCACTTCATCAATGCCTACGGCACCCACTACGTGACGACGGGCACCCTGGGAGGCGTCTATGAGCACATCGTTGTGGTGGACGCTGAGGCAATGAAGCACGAGGGTGAGCAGCTCCTCCTGGGAGGACCAGGCAGTCCCAGAATTGTGCCACTAACCCTTTGTCTGTGCTTTCTTCTGACTGGCAGAGGTGGACTTTAAAGAGGTGGGCTTCTGCTTTGGTGTGAAGTTGCAGGTGCCACTGGAAAAGAGCGGGAAAGTAAATGCAGGTGTGGGGGCCAACTTCTGTGATACTGACAGTGGAAGATTGACAGGTATGGGAGTCACAGCTGTGGTCATCACCATGACCACCCAGAATGGCCCACCCAATCAGCAGGTAGGCTTCACGTCACCTACTTCTGTCATTACAGAGAAAGCCAAGAAGTCCAAGGCCATTAAAGACATCCTCAATCGAGTCCGTGGTGGCAACCTTGCCCAGAGCAGCTCCGTCACCGCCAGAAGTGCAGAGGCCTTCAGGGAGTGGGGGCGCACCCTGGCATACAGCCCAGCGCTCATTGACTTTCAGGTGCGTCTTTCAGCAGCCGGTGCCACACCACTCTTAGTGCTGATTGTGCCATTGGAATGAATGACAACGCATTGCACTTACGGTATTTGGCATCTCCTAACATCTGTGCAGGTGGCGCGGTGGGCAGCGCTGCAGTCTCACAGTAAGAAGGCCATGGGTTCACAGCTGTGGTCCTTTCATTATTTCAACACATCTACAGATAGACGTTGGACAGCGGTGCGTGTGTGTGTGTGTGTGTGTGTGTGTGTCAATGAGCACCAATAAATAGTAGAGCAGTACAGCTGTCACCAAAGCTCGAGGTCTTCATGGCCATTATGGACTGACGTCATGATCTGAAGTCGGTTAAACTCGGACTTGACAGACAAACCTCAAGTTGGGAATCTAACCAAAGCTAAGAGGGGGTGGGGGGCATTCCAGTTGAAAAGTCCATCTAGGAACTCAGAAATTCCAGCTTCCCATTTCAAATGGAACACAGCCAAAGATGCCACCTTCAGGCAGGTCCTCAAAATCATTGGCAGCTTGAAAGTGTCATTGAAATGCTCGCCTCTGCCAGGCCCAAATAGCAGTAGTCAGAAGTGCAGTCCTGCAAGTGTCCACTAGATGGCACTGTGACCTAACAGCACAGGCAGAGAGTCTTAAAGTACGACAATTCACCAGCTGTGTGTGCCATGTGCCCTCTGCCTGCCCTGCGCCTGCCCATCCTCAGCTGTGAGCCCCCTGCTCTGAGCCCCCGTCGATGTTGTTGATCTTATTCTTTTGATCTATCTATCTATCTATCTATCTATTATATAGTGCCTTACATATCTATCTATCTATCTATCATTATATAGTGCCTTACATATCTATCTATCTATCTATTATATAGTGCCTTATTTATCTATCTATCTATCATATAGTGCCTTTCACTCTATCTGTCTATCTATCTATCTATCATATAGTGCCTTTCATGCTGTCTATCTTTCCGAGGTGACAGGCCTGTCACCCAACTCATATCAGTGTCCCCAACTACTCCTTTCACTTCTCGGTTTGCTCTGCCTACCTGACAGTCCTATGGCTGCCACCACTACTACTCTGAAGACCACCAAATTGCTTCATCCATCGATTCCAAGGCCCCCCGTATCTCCGATGTCTTCCACACTTGGCAGGGGTCCCTTGGTAGCACGCGGCCCAGCAAGGTCAGGGGGTTTCATTTTAGATTCCAGTTCCTGTTATTCTTTAATTTTGTATTCAAATGACCAACACATGGGAGGGGGGGGGCATGGAGGTGCAATTCGCACAGCCAATCAGCAGCTTCGCTCAGGTTGTGGTGGGCTCTCGTCGCGAGTCTCCTGCCTTGGATCGAGGGGGCGTCTCTTCACTTAGCAGGCAGGTGAGTCCAGAGGTTCGGCCTCCCAGTTTTATTTTCTTAATCTTTGGTGGGTGCTGACGGGTGACGGGGGTCTCAGGTGTTTTTGGCTTTTCACGTGAGGCGCATTTTACGAGTCATCATAGTCCCCCCATGTGATGACGATGACTGAATTCTTTCTGTTGCCCCCATTAGTCACCTGTTCACAGTGGCCACCATGCAGATGTTCCGGACACTGTCACCCACTCACAGTCTGGACGGCCACTGTCACACGGGCTGACCCTTCCAGATTGTCACTCTAGAACGTACCTTCTAGACCACCACCTGCTCTTTCCTTGACCGGCCCACCCTGCCATCTTGATTGCAGATCCTGCCAATCTATGAGTTGCTTCGATTCACCAACATAAACTCCATTGAGAAGAAGACTGCCAACCTGCGGCGGGCGTGGGACGAGTACATGGCGGAGAACAACCCGTGCCGCTGCGGCCCCTGCCAGAATAACGGAGAGCCCCTCCTTCAAGGGACCACTTGCAAGTGTGTGTGTCCGTCCGGCTCCAGCGGGGAGGCATGTGAGGAGACGAACAGGAAAGGTAAGCCCCTGTGAAAAGTGCCAGCCGGCAGTGGGCACTGATGTACTGAGCCTCTCAAGTGGGCACCCCCATAATGGCAATGGTACCAGCGATGTCTTCTCTCATATCCATTTTGTCCCCCTGTAGGGCCGACTCATGGAGCCTGGAGCTGTTGGTCTCAGTGGTCCACCTGTCTGTCTGGAATGAGGAGCCGAAGTCGACAGTGCAACAACCCGGTGCCCAGCAATGGAGGGCACAACTGTGTGGGGCGGAGCGGGCAGATGAGGTCCTGCTAGCAGCGGGCTGCCACTGAATGAGCAGAGGAGCTCGTCGGGGTTGAGATTCTCACTTTACGTGTGTCTGTTTCACTGTTAATGTCTATATAGCGCCTTTCCTGTTGGGCATCAAGGCAGCCTAAATAAACAGACTTGTATGCCAACCTCCTGTTTGCCATCCTGCATGTCAATCCTCCATATCCTTGTGTTTTCAACACACTGGGTGTCCGCTGAGGTGCCTGGGCCTCCCTGATGCCAGCCTTACCCATAGAAGAAGAGAGAAAAGTGTGGCAGTGACCCCTTCTTTGGGCACACAAATTAAGCATTTTCTTTTCTTTTTTTTCTGATTTATTTTTTCATTAAATTTCTTCCAATTCCCCAGTTGCCAGCATCTCATTGCCCACACCAGCCCTTAGGGGGCGCTGAAGTTGCTTCAATGAAGGACACGAGTCAGTTTGGGGGAAAGCACTTTTTATTGGTTCACAGCCAGCCAATCAGCTGCAGGTAGCTGTTTCTGTGCCAATGCCAGAACACTGACTCCCACCGTCCTTGGGGGCTGGATTGGCACATGACCGCGTTCTGCTCTTCACTTGGTTGGCGCAGGTTGACCAGGGTGACCAACAGCTCCAATTCCCGTCAGTGGCAACTACAAGGGAGAGCAGTCAGAAGTCAGTGTGGGGAGAAGGACTGGCAAGGGGCACAGCTGCTGGCATAAGGCTTACCTGTCTGCTGGGAGATCTCACAGGCGAGCCCGCTGAAGCCGAGTGGGCACACACATTCACACCCTGTGCCTTTGAAGACAAAATCAGACGAGAGTTAATGAAGTTCCAACTGCCCAGTGCCCGCCGTCCCAGGGTTCTGAAATCCTCCTAAAGCCCCTTCAGCACTCACCTTTCCGGATGGCCACCCCGTTGTTAAGGCAGGGGGCACAGCGGCAAGCGTTCGACTCGGCCAGGAACTCCTGAAGTGCCTGCTGCATGTGGCGCTTGATGATGGCAGCGTTCCGGAAGACGGTGGGAGTGACGAGTTGGAACAGGGGCTCCGTCTACAAGGTAAGGAACACAGATATGAGTTGAGCCCCCCTGACTGCACAACTCCCAACATCGGACCACCTGGCTCACCTTGAACTCAATGATGTCGGGATTGTACTGGACGGACTCGCCCCACTTCTGCATGACCTCCACGGTCGGGAGCTTGTTGTATGCCAGGCGGCTGATGAATTCACTGGTGCCACCTCTCACGTTGGCAATGAAGTCCTCCACCAGGGTCCGCTTCTGTGTGTCGTCTAAGGAGGTACAAAAGCAAGGGCTGAGAAAATGTAGAACTGTGCCAAGGCTAAAATGGGCATTCACAGGGCACTTACGCTGCCTTGATCTTTTCATTGGCATTGCCACACAAGCCAGGAACAGAGTCAGCTTTGTCACATGACATTCAATAGAAGCGGAACAGGAAGGAATGAGGAACAGTAGGAGCTATGCCAAGGCCAGCATGGGCATTTAATGGGTACTGATGTAGGTTTGATCATTTTGTTTGGTGTTGCACTTTATTTGGATCTGCCACATCTGCTGGGTAACTCACACAGACCAAAGACACACCTGTGCCATCAGCTGAAGGTCACATGACATCTAGCAGAGGCCAAGGCTGCCATTTTCATTTAAAGGGCATTGATGCTGGTTTGTCTGTTTCATTGGCAGCACACTGTACATAAATCTGCCAGGCATGCCAGGTACTTAGTCAGCCTTGTTTGGCTCATGGACCAAGGACCTACCTGTGCCTCCCACTAAACATCACATGCCAACTACTAGAGGCAGAACAAGAGGGGATGCGGAAAAGTGGGGAGAATGTCAAAGAAGCTGGCATCCAATTGTCACTAATGCTGGTTTGACTTAATAATTGGCATTGCACTGGCATTGTGGGCCTTCTACTCATGCCAAGCACAGAATCCACTTGATGACCCCCCCAGGTGCCACCTACTGAAGATCACATGACCTTATCATTTTATTCTTCGGTGAAACCCCATATGGGTGAGGTGATGTGGTGACTTCCAAAGAACTCCTAGTGCCAGTCCCAGTGCCCTCACCATGCCAGTTATCCACCAATCACAGCTGACCTTACTGACTTCATTGCTGGCTCCACGGTTCTCATCCCCCTTTCCTAGTTGGACCCCCAGCATTCTCTTCTGCCCAACCATCCCATCTCCCCCAATATATACCAATTGAACCCTGAATTCAGGAAGGTGCCATTCCCGCCCTGGCGACTTACCCCCGATCTCTTTGAGAAGTCCTTTACAAAGGCCAAAATTCAAGCCACCCGACACGTAAACTCCTTTAATGTTGGCACCGAGTCTCAGTCCTGCGGCCGTACAAGTCTTGGCATCACTCAGAGTGTACCCTACCAAAACCAATGAGAGGAAAGAGGTGACAACCTGGAGGTCTCACTGGCAGGTGGCACAGTGCCCCCCCACCACATACCCGACTCCTCCAGTGCCCTGCGATTGAGGGCCACAGTGAATTCATAGAGCCCACCCAGTGTGGCCTCCGTGATGTAGTGGGTGCCGTAGTCCTGGAAGAGCTCCCTGTACTCGCCGTAGGTATAGTCCAGCGGCAGGCGGTTAACCCTGGCAAAGAACTCGAAGTGCAGCATCAGGTCCCGCGGCTTCAGGACGTAGCGGGCCACTTCCAGTCTCGAGCTGGCACGCACAAAGTTGTTTTCCTGTGAACAGTCGAAACGTGACAAAAAATGACAAAGTGAAAAGGCCAGGGTGGCATAACGAGGACCACCGCCTCCCTGAACTCGAGACCCACGCTGAGTGAACTGGTGGGCTGCGGCTGGACCTGTGAGACCTGAGGATCAGAGAAATGTCAGGGTGCTATAAAATAGATAGATAGATAGATAGATAGATAGATAGATAGATAGATAGATTGTAAAGGCACTATATGATAGATAGATAGATAGATAGATAGATAGATAGATAGATAGATAGATAGATAGATAGAGTGAAAGGCACTATATAATGATAGATAGATAGATAGATAGATAGATAGATAGATAGATAGATAGATAGATATGAAAGGCACTATATAATAAATAGATAGATAGATAGATAGATAGATAGATAGATAGATAGATAGATAGATAGATAGAGTGAAAGGCACTATATAATGATAGATAGATAGATAGATAGATAGATAGATAGATAGATAGATAGATAGATAGATTGTAAAGGCACTATATGATAGATAGATAGATAGATAGATAGATAGATAGATAGATAGATAGATAGATAGATAGATAGATAGATAGATAGATAGATGTGCAGCATTAGAGGAGTTTCAATGAGAACACACAGGCTTGCTGATCCCACCCACCCATTTTTCCTTCTTCTTATTTTTTCATTAATAACTTCAAGTCCTCACAGCTCAGTTTTCTGCCCTGTTACCCACTCAGGCCTGATCCTGCCAGCTCTCAGTGTCGTGTCATTTTGTCCTCTGCTGGCTGATCCTGCTACGTCGGAGTTCTGCCATTTTCTTCCCTGACTTCTGATCTGCTAACACCTCCACATCTTCCACTGTCACTTATTGATGTCTGAAGCTGCCAGATCTCCATGGCCTGGACTGCTGCCCACTTGGTCCTCATCCCATCCATCCTATCACACATTTGACTTCTGAGGCAGCGTTCCCTTCATTCTGATTGGTGCCCACTCCGGTATCCTCCAGAATTTCCTGTTAGACTTTAAGGCCATCAGATTTCCAGTGTGCCCACCGTTGTCCACTCAGACCTGATCTTGTCAGCTCTCCGTATCCTGATCCTGCCTCCCGTCTGATCCTGATGCCATTTTATTCTGTTCTCATCTCAGTATCCTACAGTATCAACCATACAAATGTGAGTCTGTCCGATCTCCGGATCCTAAGCCGTCGTTTATTTGGCCTGATCCTGTCAGCTGGCAGTATCCCACAGCTCATTTACTCCACTGACACATCAGAGTTTTATTTCATGAGGTCTGCTCTGTTCACGTCTTCGGGTCTTACAGTATTCAGCTGCTGATGTGCGGGTCTGCCGGACCTTCACATCTGTTTGAGTCCCTGACTCTGTCACTCTTGGTATCCAGTATGTCTACCCCAGGGGTCTGATCCTGTGACACGTCTGATGTGTGCAGTTTGATTCCTTCCAGGTCAGACTTTTCTTTTTATCCTACAGAAGCCATTGAAATGGCGCCCTGTCAGGTCCTTGTTTCCTACATCATTAGTCCCTCGGGCCTGATCCTATCAGCTCTCAGTATCCTGTATTCCTGTCCTCCACATTTGGTTTCGGGGGTATTGTCCCCTTTATTCTGATTGGTTCCTGCCTCACTATTGCACAGCGAGCCAGTGACATCTTTGTATTCTGTGCTCATAACCGCTCTGGCCTGATCCTGCCATTGCTGACTGTCTCGTAGTTCTAGCTTGGCTATCTGCTCCTGTTAAGCATTTGACTTCAGCACATTGGATTGGATGACGTCCCAGTATCCTCCAGTATTAACCATTGAAGTGCCAGTCCTGCACCATTACCCACTCTGGCCTGATGCTGTCAGTGTTCAGAATCCTGCAGTTCTCTATTTGTTGTCTGCTGGGGGTTTGATTTCAGCAAAAGAATTGCTCTTGTTCTGATTGGTTAATGTGTTATTATTGTACAGTATTGTACATTCATCCATTACCCAACAAGCTATATGCTCACGGGGGTCTGCTGGAGCCAATCCCAGCTAACATAGGGCGCAAGGCAGGAAACAAACCCCGGGCAGGGCGCCAGCCCACCGCAGCAGTGTCTTCAGTATCAGTCCATTTCCCATGCTAATCCCGTCAGCTCTCAGGATCCTGCAGTTTGATTTTTGTTATCTACTGCTTTATTATGATTGGTATCAGCTGTTTTTTTTTTCTCTTCTTTCTGATTGGCTCCTGCCTCACGATTGCACAGCGTCATTTCTTCCAGAGTGAGCCTGTCAGGTCTCTGTATTCTGGGCTCATCCTGCCCGCGCGGAGTATCTTGTAGTTCTGTCTTGGCCATCCACTCCTCTAAAAGGTTTGACTTCAGTCGTCTTAATCCCTTTGCTCTGATTGGACCACATCTCAGTATCCTCCAGTATTGACCATCAGATCTTCATCTCCTCAGCCATTACCTATTCTGGCCTGATCCTGTCATCCTGCGTTTGATTTTTGTCATCTACTCCTTTAACATGGTTGGCATGTCAGTGGGATTATTCTCCACATTGTGATTGGCTCACATCTCACTATTCCATAATATTAGATACTGAAGCACGAGCCTGTCAGATCTCCCTATCCTATGCCATCATTCACTCAGGCCTGACCCTGTCACCTCCCGGTATCCCACATTGCTGTCTCCGTTGTCTTCTACTCCTTTACCACGTTTGACTTCAGTGGTCCTTCCTTCATTCTCATTGATTTTAGTCTCAGAGTATCAATAGGCTTCAGTGGTTGAGGTGAGTGTGTCAGACCCCTGTATCCCCTGCCATCAACTACTCTGGCCTGATCCTGTCAGCTCTCAGTATCTGGTAGTTCTATGGCTATTGGACG